>NC_142181.1:33827718-33984218 GCF_026936395.1 Plectropomus leopardus | reverse complement strand
GTTTTCAGCTGTTTTTGAGACGGGTCAAATTTTGCCATTTTTGCCTTACTATAGCCTTGTTTTTTAGACATGCAATATTGTGGTGGTTTTGGCCGTTTTTGCAACTTTCTATGCTATGGTGCCTCTTGTTACCCCATTTTAGGTGGTTGTAGACTGTTTGCAGCAGTTTTTGGGACGGGTCAAATTTTGCCATTTTTGCCTTACTATAGCCTTGCATATTGCGTCATTTTTCGACATGCTATGTTATGGTGTTTTGGCAATTTTTGCACTTTTTATGCTATGGCGTGTCTTGGCACGCTATTTTAGGTGGTTTTCAACTGTTATCAGCTGTTTTTGGGACGGGTCAAATCTTGACATTTTTGCCTTACTATAGCCTTGCATTTTGGGTCATTCTTTCGACACGCAATATTGTGGTGTTTTTGGCCATTTTTGCAACTTTCTATGGTGAAGGATGTCTTGGCACGCTATTTGAGGTGGTTTTCAACTGTTTTCAGCTGTTTTTGGGAAGTATTCAATTTTCACAATTTTACCTTTTCAGATTTTGACATTTTTGCCTTTCTATAGCCTTTGCATTTTGGGTCATTTTTCGACATACTATATTGTGGTGTTTTTGGCCGTTTTTGCAACTTTCTGTGCTATGGCACTTCTTGGCACGTGATTTGACGTGGTTTTTAACTGTTTTCAGCTGTTTTTGAGACAGGTCAAATTTTGCCATTTTTGCCTTACTATAGCCTTGCATATTGCGTCATTTTTCCACATGCTATGTCATGGTGTTTTGGCAATTTTTTCACTTTTTATGCTATGGCGTGTCTTGGCATGCTATTTTAGGTGGTTTTCAACTGTTTGCAGCAGTTTTTGGGACGTGTCAAATTTGGACATTTTTGCCTTACTATAGCCTTGCATTTTGAGTCATTTTTTCAGCATGCTGTATTATGGTGTTTTTGGCTGTTTTTGCAACTTTCTATGGTGAAGGATGTCTTGGCACGCTATTTGAGGTGGTTTTCAACTGTTTTCAGCTATTTTGGGGAAGTATTCAATTTTCACAATTTTGCCTTACTATAGCCTTGCATTTTGGGTCATTTTTTCGACATGCAATATTGTGGTGTTTTTGGCCATTTTTGCAACTTTCTAAGCTATGGTGCCTCTTGGCATGCTATTTTAGAGGGTTGTCAACTGTTATCATCTGTTATTGGGATGGGTCAAATCTTGACATTTTGCCTTACTATAGCCTTGCATTTTGGGTCATTTTTTCGACATGCAATATTGTGGTGTTTTTGGCCATTTTTGCAACTTTCTATGCTATGGCACTTCTTGGCACGTGATTTGACGTGGTTTTTAACTGTTTTCAGCTGCTTTTGGGACGGGTCAAATCTTGACATTTTTGCCTTACTATAGCCTTGTTTTTTAGACATGCAATATTGTGGTGGTTTTGGCCGTTTTTGCAACTTTCTATGCTATGGTGCCTCTTGTTACCCCATTTTAGGTGGTTGTAGACTGTTTTCAGCTGTTTTTGAGACGGGTCAAATTTTGCCATTTTTGCCTTACTATAGCCTTGCATATTGCGTCATTTTTCGACATGCTATGTTATGGTGTTTTGGCAATTTTTGCACTTTTTATGCTATGGCGTGTCTTGGCACGCTATTTTAGGTGGTTTTCAACTGTTTTCAGCTATTATTGGGACACGTCAGATTTTGACATTTTTGCCTTACTATAGCCTTGCATTTTGGGTCATTTTTTCGACATGCAATATTGTGGTGTTTTTGGCCATTTTTGCAACTTTCTATGCTATGGCACTTCTTGGCACGTGATTTGACGTGGTTTTTAACTGTTATCAGCTGTTTTTGGGACGGATCAAATCTTGACATTTTTGCCTTACTATAGCCTTGTTTTTTAGACATGCAATATTGTGGTGGTTTTGGTCGTTTTTGCAACTTTCTATGCTATGGTGCCTCTTGTTACCCCATTTTAGGTGGTTGTAGACTGTTTGCAGCAGTTTTTGGGACGGGTCAAATTTTGCCATTTTTGCCTTACTATAGCCTTGCATATTGCGTCATTTTTCGACATGCTATGTTATGGTGTTTTGGCAATTTTTGCACTTTTTATGCTATGGCGTGTCTTGGCACGCTATTTTAGGTGGTTTTCAACTGTTATCAGCTGTTTTTGGGACGGGTCAAATCTTGACATTTTTGCCTTACTATAGCCTTGCATTTTGGGTCATTCTTTCGACACGCAATATTGTGGTGTTTTTGGCCATTTTTGCAACTTTCTATGGTGAAGGGTGTCTTGGCACGCTATTTGAGGTGGTTTTCAACTGTTTTCAGCTATTTTTGGGAAGTATTCAATTTTCACAATTTTACCTTTTCAGATTTTGACATTTTTGCCTTACTATAGCCTTGCATTTTGGGTCATTTTTTCGACATACTATATTGTGGTGTTTTTGGCCGTTTTTGCAACTTTCTGTGCTATGGCACTTCTTGGCATGTGATTTGACGTGGTTTTTAACTGTTTTCAGCTGTTTTTGAGACGGGTCAAATTTTGCCATTTTTGCCTTAGTATAGCCTTGCATATTGCGTCATTTTTCGACATGCTATGTTATGGTGTTTTGCCAATTTTTGCACTTTTTATGCTATGGCGTGTCTTGGCACACTATTTTAGGTGGTTTTCAACTGTTTGCAGCAGTTTTTGGGACGTGTCAAATTTGGACATTTTTGCCTTACTATAGCCTTGCATTTTGAGTCATTTTTTCAGCATGCTATATTATGGTGTTTTTGGCTGTTTTTGCAAATTTCTATGGTGAAGGGTGTCTTGGCACGCTATTTGAGGTGGTTTTCAACTGTTTTCAGCTATTTTGGGGAAGTATTCAATTTTCACAATTTTACCTTACTATAGCCTTGCATTTTGGGTCATTTTTTTCTACATACTATATTGTGGTGTTTTTGGCCATTTTTGCAACTTTCTAAGCTATGGTGCCTCTTGGCATGCTATTTTAGAGGGTTGTCAACTGTTATCATCTGTTTTTGGGATGGGTCAAATCTTGACATTTTTGCCTTACTATAGCCTTGCATTTTGGGTCATTTTTTCGACATGCAATATTGTGGTGTTTTTGGCCATTTTTGCAACTTTCTATGCTATGGCAGGTCTCGGCACGCTATGTTACGTGGTTTTCAACTGTTTTCAGCTGCTTTTGGGACGGGTCAAATCTTGACATTTTTGCCTTACTATAGCCTTGCATTTTGGGTCATTTTTTCAGCATGCTATATCATGGTGTTTTTGGCTGTTTTTTCACTTTTATGCTATGGCGTGTCTTGGCATGCTATTTTAGGTGGTTTTCAACTGTTTGCAGCAGTTTTTGGGACGTGTCAAATTTGGACATTTTTGCCTTACTATAGCCTTGCATTTTGGGTCATTTTTTCAGCATGCTATGTTATGGTGTTTTGGGCAGTTTCTGCAACTTTCTATGCTATGGCGCGTTTTGGCATGCTATTTTAGGTGGTTGTCAGCTGTTTTCAGCTGTTTTGGGGAGAGGTCAAATTTGGAAATTTTTGCCTTACTATAGCCTTGCATTTTGGGTCATTTTTTCGACATGCAATATTGTGGTGGTTTTGGTCATTTTTGCAACTTTCTATGCTATGGTATGTCTTGGCACGCTATTTGAGGTTTGAGGTTTTCAACTGTTTTCAGCTATTTTTGGGAATTTTGCCTTACTATAGCCTTGCATTTTGTGTCTTTTTTCAACATGCTATGTTATGGTGTTTTGGCAATTTTTGCACTTTTTATGCTATGGCGTGTCTTGGCACGCTATTTTAGGTGGTTTTCAACTGTTTTCAGCTATTATTGGGATAGGTCAAATTTTGACATTTTTGCCTTACTATAGCCTTGCATTTTGGGTCATTTTTTCAGCATGCTATATCATGGTGTTTTTGGCTGTTTTTGCAAATTTCATTTCTCTGGCGCATCTTGGCACGCTATTTGAGGTGGTTTTCAACTGTTTTCAGTTATTTTTGGGACGTCTCAGATTTTGACGTTTTTGCCTTACTATAGATTTGCATTTTGGGTCATTTTTCGACATGCTATATTGGGGTGTTTTTGGCAATTTTTGCAACTTTTTGTGCCATGGTGTGTCTCTGCACGCTATTTGATGTGGTTTTCAACTGTTGTCAGCCATTTTTTTGACATTTTAGCCTTACTATAGCCTTGCATTTTGAGTCATTTGGGGTCATTTTTTCAACATGCTATATTATGGTGTTTTTGGCCATTTTTGCAACTTTCTATGCTATGGCGCTTCTTGGCACATTATTTGAGGTGGTTTTCAGCTGTTTTCAGCTAATTTTAGGACGTGCAAAATTTTGACTTTTTTGCCTTACTATAGCTTTGGATATTGGGTCATTTTTTGACATGCAATATAACTCTCTTTTTGGACGTTTTGTCAACCTTCTATGATATGGTGCGTCTTGGCACACTATTTGAGGTGGTTTTTAACCGTTTTCAGCCGTTTTTGGGACGGGTCAAATTTTGACTTTTTTGCCTTACTATAGCATGGCATTTTAACTTTAAACTGTTTTCAACTGTTTTCAGCTATTTTTGGGAAGTATCAAATTTTTACATTTCTACCCTTCTATAGCCTTGCATTTTGAGTCATTTTTTCAACATGCTATATTATAGTGTTTTGTGCAGTTTTTGCAACTTTGTGTGCTATGGCATATCTTGGCACACTATTTTAGGTGGTTTTCAACTATTTTCAGTTGTTTTTGGGACATTTTTATGCCATTTTATACCAAATCATCATTTTTTTTCTCAGAAACTGCAACCAAACCCATGAAACTGGAAACCAGTTGTTTATTGGAAGACAATTTTGAGAGCAAAAATCCAACTGATAACACTGAGTTAATTGAATATATGACATCATATACAACTCAATACAATATTAATTCTGGCCTGAAAGGCCTCCAGCATTACAGCAATTGATATATTTATGCACTTTTCCATTCCTGAATCAGTCTTTCTTCTATAGTCTTTACTTCTTAGTGTCAAAAAAGTGCTCAGGCTGCAGCCTGTTAGTTTTTGCCTTCAGCTGTAGTAACAGCGCTCAGTGGGTGACACAATAAATCATCTTAGCGCAACTAAACTTTGTCCCCGTGTGCATCTAATACTTACAACCATGCTACACGATGTACTGCATTTTGTGCGATCAAATGCTTTGAGTAAAAATGACTATAAAAAAGACAAATGCATCCACGACATATAAAACCACGATTAAGCCCAGTAGCCCTCAACGAGGTGATTTTTGAGATGATTTATAATAACTGCTAGTTATAAATTCTGATCAGTGCATATTAATGCAAATTTTAAATTCCAGGTGTTCTATTCTGTTACGCATTGTAAAAGACATAATGTGAAACAGAATGAATTCATGTAGAAACATTTTAAGGATGAAAATAGAACCTCACCCCCCCCCCCCCACCACCACCACCACCACACACACACACACACACACACACACACACACACACACACACACACACACACACACACACACACACACACAAAAGACAACAGTTTTGGCTGATCAAATCTCCATCCTTAAACCTAAAAACATTGCAGAGAAGTGGCACGGGAATTATGGCAACGTCACTTTGAAAGTTTTTCAAATTCAGATGAAGAGAGGCAAACAGTCCTCATGCTAACTTATATCATTTGTAATGTCTGCTTTGTAAAAAAACAACCTTTTTTCACAAGACTTTTATCACTGAGATGTTCCCAGCTTACAGCTCTTTTAAATCATCTCAGTCCTCTCTTGCCAAGACAAGGAGCCTCCGCCTCATCAGGTCCTTAACCAAGTTCCGGTGACAGCTCTTGAATGTGACCTCTGTTGTCATTGGTCCCAGTAAAATTGACCTATTGTTTACTGTTTCATGGTGTTCTTGATGGTCCACTTCTGTCCAGAGCAGGGCTGAAGGACCAGTAGGTGGCCGAAGAAAGCATTTGCCGGAACCACCTCTAGACAGCGCCCAGTGGCTCGATTTACAATCGAGTCATTCTGCAATGTAGGAGGAGAGATAAGTTTCACAGATGGCCAGTGACAACAATGTTAAATAAATGTATTGCCTAAAAAAAATTAAAACCACATTGGAAAAAATGTGACAATATAGCATGTCATAAAAAATGTCAGAGATATTTCTGACACTTTTGAATGGCATGGCTATTTCATACAATTATGGACGATATAGTTTACTATGACGTTGTTGGTGTATTTGGACAACATACTATACTATGACATTTTTTCTATGATTTTGGATGACATACTATACAATGACGATTTCGTTCAGTTTCTCAGCATGCTATATTTTGATGTTTTTGGCCGTTTTTTCCTTCATCATACTATACAATGGCGTGTCTTGACCAGCTATACTAAGTGGTTTTCAACTGTTTTTTGGACAAGTCATTTTTTGATATTTTTCGACATACTATACTATGTCATTTTCGGTGAATTTTTAAACATGCTATATTTTGATGGTTTTTTTTAACGTTTTTTCATCACACTATACTTTGGTGTGTCTCTACATGCTATACTAAGTTGTTTTCAGCTGTTCATTGGACATGTCATATTTTGACATTTTTGAACATACTATACTATGTAATTTCCAGTGAAATTTTCAACATTCTGTATTTGATGTTCTTGACTATATTTAGATGTTATTGGCTGTTTTTTTATTATACTATACTATGGCGTGTCTCGACACAGATACTAAGTAATTTTCAGCTATTTTTGGGACGTATCAAATTGTGACATTTTTGCCTTACTATACCCTTACATTTGGGTCATTTTGTCGACATGCTATATTATGGTGTTTTTGGCTGTTTTTGCAACTTTCCGTGCTATGGTGGATCTCGGCATGCTATGTGAAGTGGTTTTCAACTGTTTTCAGCTATTTTTGGGAAGTGTTAAATTTTGACATTTTTGCCTTACTGTAGCGTTGCAGTTTGGGTAATTTTTTCGACATGCTACATTAGGATGTTTTTGGCTGTTTTTGCAACTTTCCGTGCTATGGCGTGTCTCAGCATGCTATTTTAGGTGGTTTTCAACAGTTTTCAGCTATTTTTTGGACAGGTCAAATTTTGACATGTTACGCCTTACTATAGCCTTGCATTTTGGGTCACTTCTTTGACACATTATATTATGGTGTTTTTGCAACTTTATATGGTATGGCGCGTCTTGGTAAATTATTTGAGGTGGTTTTCAACTGTTCTCAACTGATTTTTGAACGGGTCAAATTTTGACATTTTTGCCTTACTATGGCCTTGAAGTTTTGGGTCATTTTTTCGACATGCTACATGCTGTTTTTCTGCAGTTTTTGCAACTTTCAGTGCTATGGCATATCTTGGCACTATATTGTAGGTGGCTTTCAAATGTTTTCAGCTGTTTTTTGGACGGGTTAAATTTTGACATTTTGGCCTTACTATAGCCTTGCATTTTGGGTTTTTCTTTTTGACATGCCATATTATGGTGTTTTTGGCCATTTTTGCAACTTTCTTTGCTATGGTGTGTCTCAGCACGCTATTTTAGGTGGTTTTTAACTGTTTTCAGCTGTTTTTGGGACGTATGAAATTTTGCCATTTTTGCCTTACGATAGCCTTGCATTTTGGGTGATTTTTTCAACATGCTATATTATTGTGTTTTTGGCCGTTTTTGCAACTTCCTATGCTATGACATGTCTTGACACAATCTTTTAGTTGGTTTTCAACTGTTTTCAGATGTTTTTTGGACAGGTCAAATTTTGCCATTTTTGCCTTACTATAGCCTTGCTTTTTGGGTCTTTTTTTTCATATGCCATATTATGGTGTTTTTGGCTGGTTTTACAACTTTATATGGTATGGCGCGTCTTGGCACATTATTTGAGGTGGTTTTTAACTGTTTTCAGCTATTTTTGGGACGTATGAAATTTTGACATTTTTGCCTTACTATAGCCTTGCTTTTTTGGTCATTTTTGCGACATGCTGTGTTATGGTGTTTTTGGCAGTTTTTGCAACTTTCTATGTTATTGCGTGTCTTGGCATTATTTTAGGTGGTTGTCAAGCTGTTTTTGGGACGGGTCAAATTTTGACATTTTGCCTTTTTATAGCCTTGCATTTTGAGTCATTTTTTCAACATGCTATATTATGGTGTTTTTGTCTGTTTTTGCAACTTCTATGCTATGGCGGGTCTCGGCACGGTACTTTAGTTGGCTCTCAAAACGTTTTCAGCTGTTTTTCGGACGGGTTAAATTTTGCCATTTTTTCCTTACTATAGCCTTGCATTTTGGGCCATTTTTTCGACATGCTATATTCTTGTGTTTTTGGCCGTTTTTGCAACTTCCTATGCTATGGCGTGTCTCAGCACGCTATTTTAGTTGGCACTCAAAACGTTTTCAGCTGTTTTTCGGACGGGTTAAATTTTGACATTTTTGCCTTACTATAGCCTTGCATTTTGGGTTTTTCATTTTGACATGCCATATTATGGTGTTTTTGGCCATTTTTGCAACTTTCTTTGCTATGGTGTGTCTCGTCACGCTATTTTAGGTGGTTTTCAACTGTTTTCAGCGGTTTTTGGGACGTACACAATTTTGCCATTTTGCCTTTACTATAGCCTTGCATTTTGGGTCATTTTTTCAACATGCTATATTCTTGTGCTTTTGGCCGTTTTTGCAACTTCCTATGCTATGACATGTCTTGACACAATCTTTTAGTTGGTTTTCAACTGTTTTCAGCTGTTTTTGGGACGTACACAATTTTGCCATTTTTGCCTTACTATAGCCTTGCATTTTGGGTTTTTCATTTTGACATGCCATATTATGATGTTTTTGGCTGGTTTTACAACTTTATATGGTATGGCGCGTCTTGGCACATTATTTGAGGTGGTTTTTAACTGTTTTCAGCTATTTTTGGGACGTATGAAATTTTGCCATTTTTGCCTTACTATAGCCTTGCTTTTTGGGTCATTTTTTGGACATGCTATATTATGGTGTTTTTGCCCATTTTTGCAACTTTCTATGCTCTGGCCGGTCTCGGCATGCTAGTTTAGGTAGTTGTCAAGCTGTTTTTAGGACGGGTCAAATTTTGACATTTTGCCTTTTTATAGCTTTGCATTTTGGGTCATTTTTTTCAACATGCTATAATTATGGTGTTTTTGTCCGTTTTTGCAACTTCCTATGCTATGGTGTGTGTCAGCACGCTATTTTAGTTGGCTCTCAAACGTTTTCAGCTGTTTTTCGGACGGGTTAAATTTTGACATTTTTACCTTACTATAGCCTTGCATTTTGGGTCATTTTTGCGACATGCTGTGTTATGGTGTTTTTGGCAGTTTTTGCAACTTTCTATGTTATTGCGTGTCTTGGCATTATTTTAGGTGGTTGTCAAGCTGTTTTTGGGACAGGTCAAATTTTGACATTTTGCCTTTTTATAGCCTTGCATTTTGAGTCATTTTTTCAACATGCTATATTATGGTGTTTTTGTCTGTTTTTGCAACTTCTATGCTATGGCGGGTCTCGGCACGGTACTTTAGGTGGTTTTTAACCGTTTTCAGTTTTTTGGGGACGGGTCAAATTTTGCCATTTTTTCCTTACTATAGCCTTGCATTTTGGGCCATTTTTTCGACATGCTATATTCTTGTGTTTTTGGGCGTTTTTGCAACTTCCTATGCTATGGCGTGTCTCAGCACGCTATTTTAGTTGGCTCTCAAACGTTTTCAGCTGTTTTTCGGACGGGTTAAATTTTGACATTTTTACCTTACTATAACCTTGCATTTTGGGTTTTTCATTTTGACATGCCATATTATGGTGTTTTTGGCCATTTTTGCAACTTTCTTTGCTATGGTGTGTCTCGTCACGCTATTTTAGGTGGTTTTCAACTGTTTTCAGCTGTTTTTGGGACGTACACAATTTTGCCATTTTTGCCTTACTATAGCCTTGCATTTTGGGTCATTTTTTCAACATGCTATATTCTTGTGCTTTTGCAACTTCCTATACTATTGCAGGTCACTGCACGCTATTGTAAGGTGGCTATCAAATGCTTTCAGCTGTTTTGTGGACGGGTCAAATTTTGACATTTTTGCCTTACTATAGACTTGCATTTTGGGTCATTTTTTCAACATGCTATATTATTGTGTTTTTGGCCGTTTTTGCAACTTCCTATGCTATGACATGTCTTGACACAATATTTTAGTTGGTTTTCAACTGTTTTCAGATGTTTTTGGACAGGTCAAATTTTGCCATTTTTGCCTTACTGTAGCCTTGCATTTTGGGTCTTTTTTTTCATATGCTATATTATGGTGTTTTTGGCTGTTTTTGCAACTTTATATGGTATGGCACGTCTTGGCACATTATTTGAGGTGGTTTTCAACTGTTTTCAGCTATTTTTGGGACGTATGAAATTTTGACATTTTTGCCTTTTGCCTTGCCTTGCATTTTTGAGTCATTTTTTCAACATGCTATATTATTGTGTTTTTGGATGTTTTTGCAACTTCCTATGCTATAGCATGTCTTGGCACGCTATAGTAAGGTGGCTCTCAAATGTTTTCAGCTGTTTTTTGGATGGGTCAAATTTTGACATTTTTGTCTTACTATAGTGTTGCAGTTTGGGTCATTTTTTTGACATGCTACATTAGGGTGTTTTTGGCATTTTTTGCAACTTTCTATGCTATGGCATGTCTCAGCATGCTATTGTAGGTGGTTTTCTACAGCTAATTTTTGGAGGGGTCAAATTTTGACATCGCCTTACTATAGCCTTGCATTTTGGGTCACTTCTTCGACACATTATATTATGGTGTTTTTGGCTGTTTTTTCAACTTTATATGGTATGGCATGTCTTGGCACATTATTTGAGGTGGTTTTCAACTGTTCTCAGCTGATTTTTGGACGGGTCAAATTTTGACATTTTTGCCTTTAAGTTTTGAGTCATTTTTTCGACACGCTACATTAGGGTGTTGTTGTAATTTTTGCAACTTTCTATGCTATGGTGTGTCTCAGCACGCTATTTTAGGTGGTTTTCAACTGTTTTCAGCTATTTTTGGGAAGTGTTAAATTTTGACATTTTTGCCTTACTGTAGCGTTGCAGTTTGGGTAATTTTTTCGACATGCTACATTAGGATGTTTTTGGCTGTTTTTGCAACTTTCCGTGCTATGGCGTGTCTCAGCATGCTATTTTAGGTGGTTTTCAACAGTTTTCAGCTATTTTTTGGACAGGTCAAATTTTGACATGTTACGCCTTACTATAGCCTTGCATTTTGGGTCACTTCTTTGACACATTATATTATGGTGTTTTTGCAACTTTATATGGTATGGCGCGTCTTGGTAAATTATTTGAGGTGGTTTTCAACTGTTCTCAACTGATTTTTGAACGGGTCAAATTTTGACATTTTTGCCTTACTATGGCCTTGAAGTTTTGGGTCATTTTTTCGACATGCTACATGCTGTTTTTCTGCAGTTTTTGCAACTTTCAGTGCTATGGCATATCTTGGCACTATATTGTAGGTGGCTTTCAAATGTTTTCAGCTGTTTTTTGGACGGGTTAAATTTTGACATTTTGGCCTTACTATAGCCTTGCATTTTGGGTTTTTCTTTTTGACATGCCATATTATGGTGTTTTTGGCCATTTTTGCAACTTTCTTTGCTATGGTGTGTCTCAGCACGCTATTTTAGGTGGTTTTTAACTGTTTTCAGCTGTTTTTGGGACGTATGAAATTTTGCCATTTTTGCCTTACGATAGCCTTGCATTTTGGGTGATTTTTTCAACATGCTATATTCTTGTGCTTTTGGCCGTTTTTGCAACTTCCTATGCTATGACATGTCTTGACACAATCTTTTAGTTGGTTTTCAACTGTTTTCAGATGTTTTTTGGACGGGTCAAATTTTGCCATTTTTGCCTTACTATAGCCTTGCTTTTTGGGTCTTTTTTTTCATATGCCATATTATGGTGTTTTTGGCTGGTTTTACAACTTTATATGGTATGGCGCGTCTTGGCACATTATTTGAGGTGGTTTTTAACTGTTTTCAGCTATTTTTGGGACGTATGAAATTTTGACATTTTTGCCTTACTATAGCCTTGCTTTTTTGGTCATTTTTGCGACATGCTGTGTTATGGTGTTTTTGGCAGTTTTTGCAACTTTCTATGTTATTGCGTGTCTTGGCATTATTTTAGGTGGTTGTCAAGCTGTTTTTGGGACGGGTCAAATTTTGACATTTTGCCTTTTTATAGCCTTGCATTTTGAGTCATTTTTCAACATGCTATATTATGGTGTTTTTGTCTGTTTTTGCAACTTCTATGCTATGGCGGTCTCGGCACGGTACTTTAGTTGGCTCTCAAACGTTTTCAGCTGTTTTTCGGACGGGTTAAATTTTGCCATTTTTTCCTTACTATAGCCTTGCATTTTGGGCCATTTTTTCGACATGCTATATTCTTGTGTTTTTGGCCGTTTTGCAACTCCCTATGTTATGGGGTGTCTCAGCACGCTATTTTAGTTGGCTCTAAAACTTTTTCAGCTGTTTTTCGGACGGGTTAAATTTTGACATTTTTGCCTTACTATAGCCTTGCATTTTGGGTTTTTCATTTTGACATGCCATATTATGGTGTTTTTGGCCATTTTTGCAACTTTCTTTGCTATGGTGTGTCTCGTCACGCTATTTTAGGTGGTTTTCAACTGTTTTCAGCTGTTTTTGGGACGTACACAATTTTGCCATTTTTGCCTTACTATAGCCTTGCATTTTGGGTCATTTTTTCAACATGCTATATTCTTGTGCTTTTGGCCGTTTTTGCAACTTCCTATGCTATGACATGTCTTGACACAATCTTTTAGTTGGTTTTCAACTGTTTTCAGCTGTTTTTGGGACGTACACAATTTTGCCATTTTTGCCTTACTATAGCCTTGCATTTTGGGTTTTTCATTTTGACATGCCATATTATGATGTTTTTGGCTGGTTTTACAACTTTATATGGTATGGCGCGTCTTGGCACATTATTTGAGGTGGTTTTTAACTGTTTTCAGCTATTTTTGGGACGTATGAAATTTTGCCATTTTTGCCTTACTATAGCCTTGCTTTTTGGGTCATTTTTGCGACATGCTGTGTTATGGTGTTTTTGCCCATTTTGCAACTTTCTATGCTCTGGCCGGTCTCGGCATGCTAGTTTAGGTAGTTGTCAAGCTGTTTTTAGGACGGGTCAAATTTTGACATTTTGCCTTTTTATAGCTTTGCATTTTGGGTCATTTTTTTCAACATGCTATCATTATGGTGTTTTTGTCTGTTTTTGCAACTTCCTATGCTATGGTGTGTCTCAGCACGCTATTTTAGTTGGCTCTCAAACGTTTTCAGCTGTTTTTCGGACGGGTTAAATTTTGACATTTTTACCTTACTATAGCCTTGCATTTTGGGTCATTTTTGCGACATGCTGTGTTATGGTGTTTTTGGCAGTTTTTGCAACTTTCTATGTTATTGCGTGTCTTGGCATTATTTTAGGTGGTTGTCAAGCTGTTTTTGGGACAGGTCAAATTTTGACATTTTGCCTTTTTATAGCCTTGCATTTTGAGTCATTTTTTCAACATGCTATATTATGGTGTTTTTGTCTGTTTTTGCAACTTCTATGCTATGGCGGGTCTCGGCACGGTACTTTAGGTGGTTTTTAACCGTTTTCAGTTTTTTGGGGACGGGTCAAATTTTGCCATTTTTTCCTTACTATAGCCTTGCATTTTGGGCCATTTTTTCGACATGCTATATTCTTGTGTTTTTGGGCGTTTTTGCAACTTCCTATGCTATGGCGTGTCTCAGCACGCTATTTTAGTTGGCTCTCAAACGTTTTCAGCTGTTTTTCGGACGGGTTAAATTTTGACATTTTTGCCTTTCTATAGCCTTGCATTTTGGGTTTTTCATTTTGACATGCCATATTATGGTGTTTTTGGCCATTTTTGCAACTTTCTTTGCTATGGTGTGTCTCGTCACGCTATTTTAGGTGGTTTTCAACTGTTTTCAGCTGTTTTTGGGACGTACACAATTTTGCCATTTTTGCCTTACTATAGCCTTGCATTTTGGGTCATTTTTTCAACATGCTATATTCTTGTGCTTTTGCAACTTCCTATACTATTGCAGGTCACTGCACGCTATTGTAAGGTGGCTATCAAATGCTTTCAGCTGTTTTGTGGACGGGTCAAATTTTGACATTTTTGCCTTACTATAGACTTGCATTTTGGGTCATTTTTTCAACATGCTATATTATTGTGTTTTTGGCCGTTTTTGCAACTTCCTATGCTATGACATGTCTTGACACAATATTTTAGTTGGTTTTCAACTGTTTTCAGATGTTTTTGGACAGGTCAAATTTTGCCATTTTTGCCTTACTGTAGCCTTGCATTTTGGGTCTTTTTTTTCATATGCTATATTATGGTGTTTTTGGCTGTTTTTGCAACTTTATATGGTATGGCACGTCTTGGCACATTATTTGAGGTGGTTTTCAACTGTTTTCAGCTATTTTTGGGACGTATGAAATTTTGACATTTTTGCCTTTTGCCTTGCCTTGCATTTTTGAGTCATTTTTTCAACATGCTATATTATTGTGTTTTTGGATGTTTTTGCAACTTCCTATGCTATAGCATGTCTTGGCACGCTATAGTAAGGTGGCTCTCAAATGTTTTCAGCTGTTTTTTGGATGGGTCAAATTTTGACATTTTTGTCTTACTATAGTGTTGCAGTTTGGGTCATTTTTTTGACATGCTACATTAGGGTGTTTTTGGCATTTTTTGCAACTTTCTATGCTATGGCGTGTCTCAGCATGCTATTGTAGGTGGTTTTCTACAGCTAATTTTTGGAGGGGTCAAATTTTGACACGTTACGCCTTACTATAGCCTTGCATTTTGGGTCACTTCTTCGACACATTATATTATGGTGTTTTTGGCTGTTTTTTCAACTTTATATGGTATGGCATGTCTTGGCACATTATTTGAGGTGGTTTTCAACTGTTCTCAGCTGATTTTTGGACGGGTCAAATTTTGACATTTTTGCCTTTAAGTTTTGAGTCATTTTTTCAACACGCTACATTAGGGTGTTGTTGTAATTTTTGCAACTTTCTATGCTATGGTGTGTCTCAGCACGCTATTTTAGGTGGTTTTCAAATGTTTTCAGCTGTTTTTGGGACGTGTCAAATTTTGACATTTTTGCCTTACCATAGCCTTGCATTATGGGTCTTTTTTTTGACATGCCATATTATGGTGTTTTTGGCCGTTTTTGCAACTTCCTATGGTATGGCATGTCTTGGCACGCTATTGAAAGGTGGCTTTCAAGTATATTTGATGTTCTTAGTATTGCATGTTGAGACACGCCAGTGTAGTATGATGAAAAAAACATCTAAAAACATGTAAATATAGCTAAGTGGTTTTGAACTGTTCTTTAGACATGTCATTTTTTTGATATTTTTCGACATACCATACTATGTCGTTTTCGGTCAATTTTTCAACATGCTACATTTTGATTTTTTTTTACGTTTTTTCATCAAACTATACTTTGGCGTGTCTCTACATGCTGTACTAAGTTGTTTTCAGCTGTTTTTAGGACATTTTTCGAAATACTAAGACTTTTTCTCATGATTTTGGACGACATACTAAACTGACTTTTTTTATGGTTTTGGACAACATACAATACTATGAAGTTTTTTCATGTTTTTGCACGACAAACTATACTTTTTTGACAGTAACAAACCTCAAATCTAGCAGTCCAACAAAACCTTTTACAGTAAAATTAGTGTAATTTGAATAACATGATAACTTTCTCTAACAGAAATAATTATAACTAGTAAATTCTTAGTCCAGCCTTAACTGGGCCTTAAGGCATATTGCTGCCTGCTTATATGAGTGCTGTATTTTCATATTTATAAGCACATATTCCACTCATTTATGAAATTGTGCAAGCTCCTGCACAGCTGACAACCTCATCCTATACATGTTTCAAAATAAAATGCATTGTATCAGCAGCTGATGGCATTCTGTCCACAGAGACACAGTCAGTTAGATTTTGTTTTGAAAGGGAAGTAAGGACGTTGAGGTAAAACAAACATCTTTGTATTTGCTCGTCTCGTGACAGAGAGAGACTTTAAACTGCAGTATAAAGTGGTAAAGAGTCAACAAGCACAAGCGCCAAGCGTAAAAAAAAACAGCAAGGCACCGTTTCTCTAGATGTGCTGCAGCTGACACACAGCTCAGACGCGCCTCACAAGCGCTGCTTGGGCAAGCAGTGTGCACGCTCTAACTTGATACACGAGCGCTGAAACAAAAAACAACACACCGGGCGTTGCTCACGCTTTCATCATCTGCGCTGTGTGAAACGGTACAACGCGTCGATGCACATTACTTGAATTGATGTATTAACGTAATCGATTACATCGATTACATTGACGTGTCACCATGATATTGGATGGAATACTATGCTATGACATTTTTCTGATGATTTTTGACGACATACTATACTATGACGTTTTTTCATGGTTTTAGATATATAATATACTGTGATGTTTTGTGGTGATTTTGGACGACATACTATATTTTGATGTTTTTTGGTTATTTTGGACGATACGCTATACTATAACGATCTTTTATGATTTTAGATTAAATACTATACTATGACGTTTTTTTCGTTTTCATGAGTTTTGACAACAAACTATACCAGGACATTTTTATGATGATTTCTGACGACATACTATACTATGACTTTTTTTTCATGATTTAGAACGACATAATATAGTGTGACTTTTTGTCAGGATTTTTGACGACATACTTTAAAATGACGTTTTTTTGCTACACTTCAACGTTTTTTCATGATTTTGGATGAAATACTATAGTATGACGTTTTTTCATGATTTTTGACGACAATATAGTATGACGTTTATTGGTGACTTTGAATGACATACTGTACTATGACGTTTTTTAATGGTTTTATGGTATGACATTTTTTCATGATTTTGGACAACAAACTATACTATGATGTTTTTTCATGAGTTTGGATGACATATTATACTGTGATGTTTTTCGTGATTTTGGATGAAGTCTGATTGCCTGTAATTGTTGTGCACATGATTTCTCACCTGAGAGAAATTCCATGTCTTCTGTTTCACATTGGTCACCTTGTCACAGTTGAGGAGCTGAGGAAACCTGCTGACCTGATCGTCCACCACACAGCGAGTGTCCTCTCCAGTACTGCCCAGAGGACCCAGGAACAGCTGACCCTCTTTGGTGTATCGTCCTAACTGAGGGAAAACAGAGACAGCACTCACACAATAGTCTGAGGGGGATCACATTGTGTATACTGTTAAGGGAATACACTGCTAAATTGCTGGCAGCTGTGTATCATAACAATGTGGGTAGTATGTGTAAATAATATATATAGTAATCTTCCCTCTATCTTATCAGCACCAAAATCTCTCTTCTTTTTGATTTTTGCTGGCTCTTAGGCTTAGGGATGGGGATTGTTTGTTTGATTATCGAGACTATTGAAGGAAATCTTTTGTTTGTGTTTCAAAAAATATTTAATTTTCACATTTAGGTTGTTGGTTAATATCTTCTGTCACTTTCAGTTGTATTTTTAGTGATTAGTATTTTAATTAAAAAATATTTACTATGTTCAAAATCATGGCATCTGTAGTTTTAATTATGTATCATAAGATGATTAGAGCTCCTGATACGATGTTAAACAGGCTGCAATTCCATCTCCACTGTTCATTTAATATTGCTAGGAAAACAAATTTCTATATACGTATACATATACATACACACACACACACACACACACACACACACACACATATATATATATACATACATACATATACATATACATATATATATATATGTATGTATGTATGTATGTATATTATTGGTTCTTTGACCTTTATTTTAAAGATCTAATCTTTATAGTTATAATGCTTTGTCTTTTTTATGTTTCTTTTCCATGCTGTTTTAATCTTGCTCTGCGAAGCACTCTGGGCTGCATGATTGTGTATAAGCTGCTATACTGATAAAGTTAGATTTGGTTTGGTTATGAATTCACATATTGCAAGTCAATTTTCTGTACAAAAATAATATCGTACAAAAATCAATGTTGCTGCTAATCATTGACATGTCCTAGGCTATGATAATTTAAAAATCTACTTATCATGCAGTATATTGAAAAAAACAACCATTTTATGGGTTTTTTTTTGTCTAAAAACAAAATGGCATTTAAAGGATCACAATCCTGAACATTAATTAATATTTGATATTTATGATTAGGACTGATGTTGGTTAAAAAAAATGAACTCATCATAGTAATAATCATCATATTAATGTATGATATTTTTTTATAGCCTGATTTTGAAGAGCACATTTTGTGTGCTGAGCTATACAAGTGTGCGCAATATTAAAGAAGGCCTTAAGGGTTAAGTTTCCCACCACATGCTTACATTTTAATAAGAAACTTTACTCTGGCGACCACTTGTTAAATTAGTGAGTGTAGCACAATATCAACTTTTCTCCAAAGGATACACCTAAGTTACATTTCTAACAGTATTACAGGTTAGCTCTGCTAGCTTTTAGCATTTTACCTGTGTTGACCTGTGTTCCCTAAAGCACCTGTTTACCACTGCGAGCTGAAAAGAGATGCCCAGCAGGCCAAAGGGCTGAAGAGCTGACTCTAGCTGACTCAGTGCTTCGGCACAAAAAAGTGCAACATTTTTATCCTGACAGCAGAACTCTGTCCTAAGAGGATTTCAGCTGAGCCTGAGTGAGAAACACAGCTGTAAATCTTGTCACTGCTGGAAGACACTAAT
Source organism: Plectropomus leopardus (assembly GCF_026936395.1). Classification (NCBI taxonomy): domain Eukaryota; kingdom Metazoa; phylum Chordata; class Actinopteri; order Perciformes; family Serranidae; genus Plectropomus; species Plectropomus leopardus. Next base: position 33,965,408 of record NC_142181.1, on the reverse strand, counting down.
GAGCCTCGTGTGTTTTCAAGAGAAAAGCTTGGAGAGTGATGAGACATGCACTCTGTGTCTGTGCTGAACCTGAGGTCCCCATCCATGGCAGGGGTGCAGGGTGGCCGTGTGGTTCTCCTTCAAACCCTGATCCATACACAGGTGGTTCGCTTTGGAGTTACGGGTCTGAAATGAAAATATCACATTCAATTTCACTTCTTTCACTTCTACTTTCACTTCCCATCAGCATAACTTCACACTGCAAAATTAAAAGAAATGAATCAAAATGCAAATAAAAACATGCATAAATTCAATAACAATGCTCAAACTGTTAGCAAGAAGATTATATGGTTTGGTTTTGGGGTTGAGAATTTTTTTTTCTCTTAGTTGGTCAGATCTTTATTTTGAACATGCCAAATAAAATAAGACAACAAAAAAAATATAACCAAGAGAAACACCAGAATGCCCATCGGACATATTCCAGCTGTACAAACAACTGTATGTATTTAATGTCCAAAGAAGGAGTAGGAGAAAGTGAACACTTATCAAATCCTATCCCTTTTTTCAATTTTATAATTAAAAAAACCCCAACAAAAAACAAAGCAGTCTACCTGTCTGGATCACACCTTACTGCCCGTTTCCCTCAATTCCTCTCAAATCCTGTAAACTTTCTTTCATTTCTGTTTTTAGTAGTTTCATCCATGTTTGCAAACGTACCAAAACTTCATGGAACAGTCATGGAAAACATGGACAATTCATTGAATTTCCACATCTCACTATCCAGGCCTGAAAAAATATCACTATTGGTCAAATTCTTGAATGTCTTGAGGGTGTGTTATGAAATGAATTGTTGCAGTTATCTTCGATGTATAACCTTCCATGTAATTTAACACTATGGCAAATTTGTTTGATGCAGCGTAGCTCAAATATGCGATGTAGTGTGGCAGCGTTTTGCTTGCTATCACAACCATTTCTTCATTTTCTCAGCTCAGCACATACCATTGCCTTTTCATGGGGCATTGGCATTTTTTCTTTTCTCGGCAGAAAGCAACAAAAAACAAAAAAAGATCACAACAGTGAATCATTCTTCTCTTAAATTCTCTCTAAATGTTTTTTAATCAATTATATTGTTTAATTGATGATCAAACTTAACCTTTTTCTAACTAAACTCCTTCATATATTTTTATTTTTATTTGTTACTAATCTATTTATGTGTCTACATGTCACTTTATGTCACTTAATGTTTGCAAGACAAGCTGTTCAAACAAATTGCCCCTTACAGGATTAATAAAGTTGTCTGAATCTCATTGGTATTGCACATTTTATGATAGGTCCTTAAAAATTCATGTGAAGGTTTTGAAATTGTGTCCATGAAACTGCTTTTAATGTATAATTTATGTCATTCTGTCTTATTCTGTATTTTAATCTATTCTATTCTATGATCTTTTTTGACTTCTGTAAAGTGTCTTTGAGTTTCTTGAAAAGTTCTCTCTAAATAAAATGTGTTATTATTATTATTATTATTAATAATAATAATAATAAAATGTATGGGGACCCTGTTTAGATGTCCAAGCTTCTCTTGGCGCTTCATGTCAGTTTGTCCTCTGTCTCACCTCTCCATAGAACAGTGTGTTGTTGTACCTCCTCATCTCTGGGTAAACATTGTCGAGGTACCACTCGAAGCTCTTACACTGCAGACTCTTCCTCAGTGCAACCCGCTGAGAGATGTCTCCGTAATCAATGCCGTGATTCTGCAGAAAACACAAGAAGGCATTATGGGTCATCTTTTCTGTACAGAGGCATTTTTTCCCTCATGAATACTTAAAATAAGGTAATAAATCCAACATTTTAACACAAATTACCACTTTAATGATGTCTAACAATTACTGGCACCGTAAAAATTCAACTAATTCCTAGTTTATAGCTCCAATAGGTAATGTGTAATAAATAGCGGAAGAGCAGTCTTCTGTATGATCAGCCACCAGTGTGAAATTTACTTTAGAAAATGTGGCTAACAACATCCTCTCTGCAGGAGTTCAAGCCACAAACAGCTCTCTCACTTCCATGGGGATGTTCCAGGCCAGGTAGACACTGGACTTGTACTCATCCATCCAGACCTCGGCCACGCGTAGAGCATTACGCCTCGTGTGGAAAGCGATGTTACTGTGGTAGGGTTTCTTCATCCGCGCAATGTGAGCCACCCTGGAACATGGCAGCACCTCCATACTGCCTCCACACAGCCACACCTGCAGGGTTAAAGAGAAGGGAAATTAACTTAGAGGTAGCAATGTTAATTGTTTGGCCACTAGAGGGCACAAATATACAGCCACCACAAAGGTACCAGTCCTCATAGAGTTGGTAAATTCCTAACAGCAGACATGAAGCAGCATCAGCAGTTTGGATTCATTTTTCTGTTTATTTGATAAGTTAAAAGGAGTGTATAGGATTTAGGGGGAAATATTCACAGAAATGGAATATAATATGTATATATTCTTTGGTGTATGATCACCTGAAAATTAGAATCATTGTGTTTTCGTTACCTTAGAATGAGCCGTTTATATCATTTTTTTTGTGGTCAAATTTTTACTCAGCTCTGTGCAGAGTACAATAAATCATATAACATCTCATCCATATGCCCATATGCTTTCCAAATTTTGCAGGTACTGATAATCTAGAAGGAAAATTAACCTTTTGTCTAACGCTCCCCTCCCCAGTCTGGCTGGCTTAGAATGACCTGTGATGTCTAAGTCATATAGTTGAAATAAATTAATAAATAAAAAAACAAACAAACAAATGAACAGACAGTAAGTATTTTGATGAGAAGGCCAAGGACAGCGCCATTTACATGGACTCTGCATACTAAAAGGGAACATCTCTTCTGGACTAATAGTTGTTCAAGAATGACATGAAGGAAAAAATCAGGAGATGGTCACATCAGAATGTAACAAAAAAACATAAAAATAAAATAATATATATATTCATTTTCTGTTACATTTTTCAGTGGAACACTTCAATGTTAATGTTTTCTTTTACAAAAACTTACTGTCACCTTTCTAACTTCTAACAAGTGACTCCTTTCATATTACAGATTAATTTGATTTAAAGCTGATACCAAAAATACCAAAAAAATGTATTAAATCGATTTAATGCTGATTTCAAAAAATGGATTAAATCAAGTTGCAAGTCTTACTTTTCATTGATCCAAAAGTAGACAATGTATAAATGCCTTTGCTTTTACGTAAAAACAACAAAATCACCCTGCAGAACAACAGACTCTCCCCAACGTTCTCACTCCATATGACCTATTTATCTCCACTGTCCTGCTGCGAGCTGCACACACAGGACTGGTCCTCCAGGACTCCTAATGGGGCCTCATTTATCAGCGGTGCCACGCTGCGGTGGCCACTGCTCCACTTAAACCTACAGGGTTAAAGAGGGAGCTGGAACGAGAGGAAACTGGGTGACACACAAACCTTGATGCCCAGTTCGATGTTCTCCCCTCCGTAGACGTCCATGCCCGAGTCAAGCAGGCCGAGCTCGCCAAAGTAGTTGCGGTTGGCCACGAAGGAGCAGCCAATCATGGCGGGAGTCCTGCAATGAGGAAAACACAGCAATGTCATAACACAGAACCTTTACAGCTGCTCGACTGTGTGGCTTTGTGAATGTAAATCAGAATGTATTTGATTGTGTGAAAGTGGTTGTGTATGATTTTCTATAGTCTGCATGCAGACGTACAGTACGTAAATCGTCTCTTTTTTTTTTTTGCATGTGTAAAAAATTATGATAATCCAGTTAATTAATTATTAGGGTTTATTTTGAGTTTTAAAAATATGGATGAAAATCAAATATCCTGGTGATTTTTTTTAAATCACTTTCAGGGAGTCTGGCACTCAATCACCATCTGTTTGTTGTTCTCCCCCCTTTTTTTTTTGAGTGCAGACACACAAGCTGCGTAAAACTATTGGAATATGGAATTTTTAAATAAAAATCATACAAAAGAGATAAGTGTGTGTGCAAATGAAGCATGAATCTGAATCCTTGGAAATGTGAGATCCTCATCTGTCCATTTTAGCAAACAAAGATTGTGTTTACACCTGTTATAACTTGTCCTAGGTGATCGGATCACAAGCGGATGGCTCTAAGAACACGTGTGAATGCACCAAATGCGTCCTCAATGCGTCTTGATCTGATTGTTCAGATCAAGATGCATGCGTATGGCCACATTCTGTCAGCACTGTGAACAACAATATGTCCTGGGCCACATGAGGGAACGGCTACTAAGTGGACACCAAACCAGACAACAAAACTTTCTGTTGGTGTTGTTGCATAGACGCAGAGTTGAGGGACTATCTATCGAGCCACTCTACTTCCAGTAGACAGCCAGTTCACGGTCTGCCCGGTGCATAAGCTAACACAGCAGCAGCTGTTAAACTTACTCACATTAACAGTGAAATGGCTTCTGCTGTTGAACCTGTTAATAACAGCAGGGCAATGTAAGCTGTGTGATGCTAACAGTTAGCCCCGTCACTGTGGTTGTGGCACAAAGCTCACACTCCCGCAGCAGCAGCACTCTCCAAGCAGCACCTGACATGCATACTACAGCATTCTCTGTTGTTCTCACACTGTTATCATTTGGGGCGGCTGTGGGTCAGAGGTAGAGTGGGTTGGAAGATCAGCGATTCGATCCCCAGCTCCTCCCGGCAACATGTCAAGGTATCCTTGGGCAAGACACTGAACCCCAAATTGCTGCATCATCAGAGTGTGCATTCGTATGAATGGTTACTACCTAGTAGGTGGCACCTTGTACGGTAGCCTCGGCCCCCACTGTGTGAGTGTGTGTGTGTGAATGGGTGAATGTGACATGTCCTGTAAAAGTGCTAGAGAGACTAGAAAAAAGAAAAAGAAAAAAGACTAGAAAAGCGCTATACAAGTACAGTCCATTTACCATATGAACACAGATTTTTGTTTTTTTTCTCATCTAAACATGGCCTTACACTGCCTGTTCAAGGTAGGATTACTATGCTGTTATTTCGCCTCCTCGTTGCATATATAAGGTATGGTCGCAGAATGAGGGGAAAGAGTTGTGTGGCCTTTAATCCACAACAGGAGGTAGTTACAGTGTAGAAACGTGTTTGTATGAACAGGAGAGCCTGCAGGACGGGTGTGAGATTTTGACGACATGTTACATACGCAACCAACTGCATGATATTTAAAAAGCAGCCGTTAGCAGTTAGCAGCTACTTCGAAGACGAACAGTGACCACATATTGGGAAAACAATGAGGTTCAGGAGCTCCTTACCCTCCGAGCAGAGGACGAGATCAGCGGCAAACTAACGGGGACGGTAAATGATTGTTGTTGCCATGTTATTACATTGTTATTCTTTAGAGAGCGCTGCCGACGGGTATGTTAGATGTCACACTTGAGGTTGATGCTGTTGTATTAAATTTCACACCTCTTTTGATTCTACAATGCCGGCAGGCTGTTCAAAATCACACACTGGTGCAGAATGATGTTGCCGTTGTTTGGTTCTGTATAAAAATACAGAGGCGGCATGAAGAGGAGACACATTAGCGGCCCTATGGTGCCATCTCTGTATAAAAAGGCCTGCAGTCTTACACCAGGTGTAAATAAACAGATTTAAAGTAGTCCACTTGTGATCAGATCACCCAAGACACATGTTAATACCAGTTGAAAACAAAGATATTGGCGATTTGCAATGTTGTTTTCAGTTTGTCAATGGCTTCTTCCCAGTGTATGTTTATATAAATAAAGTTGGCGTGCCTGATGGGAGCAGACATGTCCCCGTCGTCCCACCACTGTTTGGGCGGGTTGATGTACATGCACCACAGCTCCCAGTTGTATCCATGGCCCGAGTTCTCGTAGCGCTCTACCTCGAAAGTGTCATGCTTGATGTTGTCGATGGAAGGCAGAATAATCCTCTTGTGGTCCTCTTTTATTCTGGTCAGCACCGGCTCGGCCCTGACGACAGCGTAAACACATACACATGTACACACTTTACAGACGGCACAGAGCTTCTCTTCACATCTCCCACTCTCTCACCCACTTCAGTCAGTTAGAGGGTCCCTCAAGTTGTACCAACTTTATTACTGAGTCTATTTGATTCTGTGCAGCTCTGCAGGGCGTGTGTCTATTTATGATGAGTGAACTGGGTTGTGTACCTTCTCTAAAGTACACACTAAGCTGGAAAACGAGCAGGAGACACACAGAAAGGTGTAAGCGAGAAATGGCGAAAAAGTTGTAAGCACTCAAAATCTGAAACATGTACTTTATGATCAGATTTCTGTGCAGTGTCTTCTTTTTTTGTTGCTTGCTTTATGTGTTTTTTTTGTTGTTATTTGATGAGTTATATATTAGTGGTTCTCACCATAAGGTGCGAGTAACACCAGGAGGTTAAAAGTGGGAGAATACTTTTCACTCCAAAAATGTGAAAAGCGAGGAGGAGTTAGGTTAAAAAGCCTGTTTTAATTCATTATTATACTTTCTCTCAATGAGGACATTGATTTTACATCTTTTCTGCATTTTGTCTCTTACTTTTTTCACAGTCAACGTATTTTATGGATGTTACATATATCCACACATACACACACCCACACACACACACACACACACACACACACACACACACACACACACACATATACATATATACTTATGTTCATGTTCTCTTTGTTTTGTCATTATAGTTTGTTATTATGATATATTTCTGTTATTCTGTCATTTCATCATCTGGGTCACATAATGGCTTCCTATTGATTCCTGCAACTATATAATAAGTAAGTAGGGCCATACCTACACCGCTATTTTTTTTAATCTCAAAGAAGACCAGTAGTGGCTTTTGTAATGATTTTGTCACCATAGTAAAGGCTCGTTTTTCACATTTTTGGCTGCCTGGATTTCCTTCCTTTTTATTCTGTTGGTTCCCATTTTCCATGAGCAGCAGACACGTTTTTGACTTACGTTTGATAATAATCTACAGAGCAACCAGTCATCTCTCTCTTTTTACAAGTTTATTTTCTCTATTCAGTTCACTCTTGAATTGAGACCAATGTGAGTAATTCTGGTCTTCATCTCGAATGACATCAGACAGAATTGTCAAGTTGTTATACTCTTTCATCTTCAGTCTGACATTACTTCAACGCTAACCAATTTTCCTACAGTAGAAGAATTTAGTTCCCCTTACCAATCACTAAATACCAACATATCCACCTGAATTTAATGCCATTTTAAGTCCACACTGATGCGTAACTATGCCAACATACATGTTCTGCCGGGGTTTTAAGAGTGGAGCAGAATGAAGTAAAAACAAACTACGATACTGAGCGTTTTTGAGAAGATGTTGGTTTAGAACCGCCTTGATAGCAGTGTCTATCTAGTCAATAGCCGATGCCATTGTCGTTTACTCCTCAGTGGTTCTGACACATGGCTTGACAACAGCCTGACAGTGACATTAGTCCCCCCCATAGTGCTCATTGGTTGTTTTTTATTTCAACTAAGAAACAGATCTTCCTTTCCAAAACAAACAGACCCAGTGATTCAAACTGGTAGAACCTCTAAATAAATCAGTTTCATGTTAGGTTTTTCAAAACTATTCATCTCGTCAAAGTGGGGCTGCTGACTATGGTGGCCAATTTGAAAAAGCAAATGTCCCTATTTAGAGCCAGTGTTTGGTTTGTCCGTTGTGGGCTACCGCAGGAACATGACGATCTCCTCTCCTCTCCTTCTAAGGTAACAAAAACACAACGATTCTTACTTTCCGGTAACTATACACAAAGAAAATATATATATTATATTCAGTTCCTACTGTTTTATCTCCCTAAATCCCACACACCAGACCTTCAAATTTTTATCATTTGGGGCCAAAACTATTTCAAACATGAATAATAAATTCGATGTCAGAATTATACTGTTCTTATCTCCATATAAACAGTTATCATTGAAGAAAAGAGGAAAAACATAAATGTAAGAGCTGATTCTAAACTTTGAAACAGCAGTGTATCTTTTAATCCTGATTCTACCAGCTCTACCCTTCTCCTCCTCTCCTTATCTTAAAACTTCTCAGGTGTGAAATTACTTTTGTGTCATTGTTTTACGCTGCTTCTGCTGTCCTCTGTCCTCTCCTTCAATGATTCTATAAAGCACTTTGTTAACCTTCTTATAAAAGTGATACATAGTGTAAGACGCATTGAATTACAACTCGTGATTAGATAACAGCAATAACAACTCTGTTTGGTTTAGGATACTAAATATTATTCATAAATGTTGCCAATTGAAGTTGATTTTACCCAAGAAGAGAGAAAGGGGATCTTAAAATGCCAGTTTTACTCACCAGGATGGAGTGAACTCCACATGGGCGTCAAAAAATCCCGCCACCTCGGCAGTAGCTACCTTCCAGCCCTCGATTCTGGCTCGGATCAGTCCCTCTCTCTTCTGGTTCCTGACGATCTTCACCAGGCCGGGGTAGCGCTTGTTCACATACTCCTCCAGTGGTCCTTTCAGCTGTTCTGCAGTCCGAACAACAAAGATTACACACAGAACAGAACAGGTGATGATTAGAGAGACCCTCCTTATATCAGAGATCCCAGTATCATCCTTCTCGCTGATGTGTCTTTTAACAGCATATGAAAGTAGCCAACTCTGACCTTTGACCTCTTAAATGAAGGGGGTAAAGAATATATCATTTCTCTACAGGCTACCGGTAAAGTTTTTTAAATTATTTTGCAAAACAAAGACGTTTACTGATAAATGAATGAGGAGATGTTGCACATTTAACATTTTTAATACGGCCTGATCAGAAAACGGTGCAAGGAATGTGTTATAATGCAAGCAGTGACTATTGTTTATGCATATGAATTGCCTTTTTGAGGGGATAAAGGTGCTCTGATACTCATGAAACATGCATCAGAAATGGCGAAACATTTCCATAAAACTTTGGAGGCATATTTAGCATCCCATGACTTAAAAAAAGTCTATTGGAGCCATACAGTACATACAGTATGTGCCCATATAAACCTGGCCCATGAAGTGTGCTGGGCTTTGAAGCCAATTTTTGCAGTGGCCAGAACAGTGGTGCTGCAATTTACGGGGTCCCTCACATGATGCCATAGGGGCCCAAAAAGACTTGATTCCTGTTAACCTGTATGGCGACATCTGTAAAACAGTGGAAACATTTTTTTTGCGCATCACAGCCCACACGAAATGACGTTTCAAGATCAGGATTCAATCCATTTGGCCGATAAACTTTGGGGAGTCCAAAAGAGCTGCAAGGTTAAATTTTATTCCCATTCAAGGGAGCAAAATGTTACACTGGAGGTCAGCCACCTGGCAGACTTTGGCTTCCCTCGGCTGCTGTAAGTCCCTAATGTGCCTGCTCTATGCTCCCAATGAAGCCGCAGCTGCACCAGTCATTCAAGTACTTTATACCGCAAAAAGACAGCTTTTTGGCTCCATGCGGCACTGAGCAAATTTCATAGGAATGAAAAAAAAAAACCACACACACACACACACAAATAAATAAATATAAACACATCTGTCTCTATTATCTGATGGAACATTTACTTCACTTCTCTGTCTCAAAGTTTAACCAATTAATTCCCAAATGAAAAACTTTTCCAAAACATTTTTGTTAATTCCAAACCATGTCCAAGCCTTGAAACCTTTCATAACCTTTCCTCGGAAGTTCATGACCATAGGAACCCAATGTAAAAAAGTGAGGTAGGGTGTCACTAAAGATAAATAGCTTTAACATAATTATGATCCCAGTTTAGGATGATAACGGCATAATCGCTCCTCTAGTGCTGACAAAGATCACCCCGGCTCTGTACACCCACTATTGTCACTGTTTAATTACACTGCCATAATATCAAGGCCTGATAAATAACCAACCAAAAATCTCTTTTAATAAAGAGACAGACATGATGACAATGACGCACAGAAACAGAGAGATGACATAAATCTTCTCCCTCTGTTCCCTGCGGTGCCATTTTGAGCTCCAGCAGACTCCAAACAACAGTAAACACAGTCTGTTGCTTTCTGAGCGTCACACACTGCTCCACCTTTGATCTCTCAATCGACTCAACAGCCCCCCACCCCCACCCCAAACACTTGCAGCCTCTCTTCCGCTGCATCACAAACACACACACACACACACTTAAAAATTCCCTTAAACAAAAACACATTTCTCATGCTCTCTGTGTTTTCCATCTGTCTCTCTGCCTCTTTTCATTTCTCGCTTGCTCACGCACACTCTTGATCACCAGCTCATTTCTCATGCTGTGTGTTCTCTCTCATGCACACACACACATCACATCACACTGACACTCGAGTGTGTGCAGTGTGAGGCCACGGAGCCAGGTGACTCGTGCAGGCAGTGAGAGTGGTGAGTGTTATATGTTTGCATGCCTCGCCCTTTGCGCCGCTGCAGTCTCTTCCCCTCTGTGATGGATAGCTGGCTCTCAGCCAAGCAGCAATGTCGAGTGAGAGAGAGGAGAGGAGCAGTGGCGGTGGCTTTTAACATCTTCCTCACACACTTATTTTAAAGTTCCAGTGTGTAGGATTTAGGGAGAAATATTGGCATGAATGAAATATATTAAGTATGTATTCTCTGGTGTAAAATCATCTGAAAATAAAAACTGTCGTATTATTGTTACCTTAGAATGAGCTGTTTCTTTCTAAATAAGTCCTCGTCCACAGAGATCGCCATTAGGGGTTGACAGATTATCAGCCTGGCCGAATATAAGGGCTGATATTTGGTATTTTGCTATTGTATGTGCATGTGCATTTTATTTTAATGATTGCCAATAAAATAAATTAATTCAAAAGTGCACTACTTTGGCCAACCAACAGCAGGGAAGGCAGTCTACAATATGCGCAGAGAAAGTGTGAGCATGAGAGGAACTGTTACTTTGTAAAACGTCAAGGGGCTATTTTTGTACTTTGTATTATTTTTTATTTACATTTTCACTCGACTTTATTCAAAAAAAGTTGCTGGGAACTTGCTGCATATGTTGTTAAAAGTTTCAGTTTTTAATAAAAAAAATGCTAAAGGCATTAAAACAAAGTTTTGTGTTGGAGTTTGTTATATTCCAATTTAATTTTTATTGGGAATGCATTTAGGTTCCAAATACTGGTAATCAGTCTCATTAAACCAGTAATGATCGGTATCAGCCCTAAAAAAACAATATCGGTTGACCTCCAATCATTATGTGCACTGTAATCTTTCTTACGTTGGACAGTCTGGGTGATACTTTTACTGTTTGCCTTTGTTTTCTTTAAAATAAAAAAATATTGCCTCCCCAAGAGTTTGTTTAAAAGCAGTCTGATCACCAAAGTGCTTGTGTGTCATCAGACAGAATCTCAGCCATTAACATGGAAGTTTCTCCTGTAGGAAAAATACACAACACTACACAAATGAGACCCAGGTTGTAAAACACCAGAATTGCAGCAGAAACTAGTCCCCAATAAATGCACAATTTCTGTTCACTATTTCCTGCTTAAGGAACATTTGCTAAAAGAAAAACTCGGCCCATTTCTTTTGGAAAAGGGTTAAGCCTTTTCATAAAAACAAAAAAACAAAACAAAAACATTTGCTAAAAGTAAACAAAGAAACTTTGCCCATGTCTTTCAGAAAAGTATTAAAACTTTTTCTTAAAAAACAAATAAACAAATAATTGAAGGTTCACCGATTGTGAAATAAAAAAAAGGCAGATGTCTTAAGTAGAAACCAAAGGGGCTTGGGTGCTGAGTGAAACAGGCAGAATGGGAGGCAGGAAAGCACTGAGTGACAGGTAAATGCTTTGTGGATTTTAGTCTTTTCATGAGATTTGTTGACAATAAGAGGAATAGAATAACTGCAGCATTATCCTCTAAAGCCTTGACTCATCTCTTTCCTCCCGTTTCCTCGTTATTTGTCTTTGCTTTCTGTTCCGTCAGACTGCTCCCTCTCTTTCTTTCTTCTGGATATCCATTGTCTTGCTCTCTCTCTCTTCCTGTCTGTCCGACCTCATTTATCTTAGAGCCTCTGTCTCTCCTCCTTTCCCTCTCTCTCTCTCTCTCTCTCTGCCACTCTCTCTAATAGCCTGGTTTGCTCTTTCAGCCTTTCCTTTCATTCTCTGATGCCTCTTCATCTCTATTTCTCCTTTTCACTTTGCCTTTTTTCAAACCCCTCAGCCATCTTCACTCCTATATCTTTCCTTTCTTCCTTCAGCTTCATCCCTTCTTCTCTAATTTCTCTCTGACACCCTTTGCTCTTTATCTTTCCTGTACTTCCTCTTTCCTTTTTGCTCTGCCTGGCTTCATCTCATTCCCCGCCCGTCGTCTCTCTCTCTCTCTGTCCCCTCATCTCACAAAGCCCGGTTTGGCAGCCCTGCCCAATAAATAAGACGGGGACATCTCTCCCATGACATTCAATTGTGGTGCTCCGCCTCTATCCGCCTGTCTGACCTGCGAAAGTTCGACACCATCAGTCACCTCAGCAAATGCTGCTCCTCAAAAGCAATGACCACAGCTTTTGTCAAGGAGACGCTCATACCTTGTCAAGCCAACGAAGCCATATGACAAGTTTGATACTTTTGTCTCAACAGCAACACATCAGCATGTTCATGTGTAACATACGTGCAGGGTTTGGATGCGTTTTGATTCCAATTTGTATAGCATATTGCATACTATTTTTATGCAACAGATGTGATACAACTATACAAACACTCCTTTAAAATAAAATGAGGATTAGGATTCCGTTGAATAATTAAATTAACGTGTAAATGAATGTATCTGGACCCTGTGTGTTTAGATGTTTAGTCAGTTTCTTCATTTGTCCATAAGCAGAAAGTTTTGTTAGTCATTGTGAAGGGGGCTTAAAGAGCAGCTCCATTATTTTTCATTTTTGTTGAGGTTTTTCTATCAGTTTGTAGCTTTCCAGGAGTGTTCCTGATGAATTCAAACCCCAAAATATTCAAAGTATGTATGTTTAAGCCTTGACCCATAGACTATATATAATGATTGACTACATGAAAGCTCCCAAAAGTAAAGCGAAAACATCTGGATCGCCTCCAGGTGGCTGGCTGCAGTACAGGTTATGAAGCTCACCCCCTCCTTATGGTGAATGAGACATAGGCCAAACTAAAAACTCAAAGCACACGTCAAGTTAATGTTTTCCAAAGATGTTTCTTTCATTATAGATAGTTCGCATCGTGCTGATGTTGGTTCAGGTCATCATTTTTTCTTATAAGTTTGGTGTAATTATAATTTAATGTTAAAAAGGGGGATTTTCCGCCATGAATGACAGCGTTGCTGCTGCCATCAGGCAATCCCCGGAAAATCATTTAAAAAAAACCTCCATCCCATCTGCAATAACTGCCCTTAATAAGAACACATAGACAGCACTTTTTTTAAAACTGTTGTTGAATGTGTTTTAGTCAGTGTGCCTAGGTATGGTTCTTAGTTATGTTTTAATGCTTCATTGAGCTGTTTTAAAGATGAATTTCTGTTTTTACTCGAGACAGACAATAAAGAATCAATCATCTATCAATCTATGTTCATTGGGGCTGCTCGTGATTGGTCGGATGTTTTTTTTGGTGAGAATTCCCGGATATTTTAGCTTCACTTCAACATCTTTTAAGTAAGTGGGGAAGCGTTGTCCATCTTTATGCAGTCAATGCACCCGATGTTTTGCACGCTTCAGAGGTAAGGAGTCACCACCTTTTTTCCGTCTCTCTTGTTCACAGTGCCTGCATATCTGGATGAATTCTTTGCAGTTCATGGTTTCAGTAAAAGGAATGTGGAAAATCTAACCAAGCTAATGATGTGCATCTCCATATTAACTAAAGTTTAGATATTTATGTATGTAAACAGTCTATGAGGCCAATCAACATTAGCTCAAGTGGATAGCTGACGATCAGAGGGGTGTTGAGACGTTTTAAATCCAAAGAACTTTTATAAAAATGAACTGCTTTGCAGCTTTGACAGCAACAATACCCAGCGTCTAACTGAGATCTGCATTTGTTTGTCAAAATGTGTAGCCAAGCTTGGCTATTAAAAGGTCTTTAATTGGGACTGGGCTTTCAACTGAAGTTTTATTGTAAAATTCTAAATACAAGTGTAGGTATAGGTGTAGAGGGAGAAAATGAAAGAATAAAAAGAAGTGGAAATTATTCAAGAAGTGCTGAATTATTTACACCATATCATCATATGTGTATTATTTGCATGATATTAATAATATTTTTTAAATATCACATTTATGATTGAAACCTCTACATCACAAAACCCCCTATACAAACTAATAATTATTTCTGTAACTCTAGTGCCGTTTTTTTAATGCACAATATTAAAACAAATTATTACAAGGACACTGACTGATTGCATGACTTTTGGTTTGTTGATTCCCCCTGTGACTGTCAGGAGAGCACAGGCCATGTTTCAAACCAAGAGGCCTGCTGGGAGCCTTCTTTCAGCCTCCTGTTGCTCTGTACTCTCTTCATCTGCCTCTACGGGCAAATACTGTCTTTAGCTTACAACAGACTCAAATCAGAGGAAGTAAAACATCACTTGTTTGCAATTTGGAAAAGAAAATCTTCCATTTTTTACTGACCGTCATCGCTGTTGTCGTCCACCAGGATGATTTCTTTTAACAAGTGAGCCGGCGTGTGATTGACAGCTGAGTGGACTGAGCGCAGGATCACTGACAGAGCCTCATTGACGAAGATAAAGATAAGGGAGATCTGGGGGAGGTCTCTCGGGTAGCTGACCTTTCTGCATCTGCACAGAGACATGCAAACACACCACACCATCTGTAAAAACAAAACCTTTCCATGCCTGCCTGCATGTGAAGCCTACATTCTAGGCTTTGCACGCTCCACTCAGCCTCCATCATTGCTGAAAAAGACCAAACTGCCTCCACGGAGCTGCTGACATCTTGTTTGCTAAGGCTGAAAGGCGAACCACATGCAGCTTCCTGTTCAACCAACCACATTGGCCTATTCACTGTGTGTCTGCTGCAGATAGGAGGCTGTTTTGTTTAAACAGCCCTAATGAAGAGGAAAGAGGCAGGGTGAGGCTTTAGCTCAGAGAGTGGGAGAAGAAACACCTTCCTTTACATGTCTCCTTTTCCTTATCTAAATTCTTGAATCAATAATCTTATTTTCCATGTGAAATTAAAGCTAGAATTATTATTATTTTAAAGGCATTTTTTGTTACATTTCTTTAAAATTTTCTTTGCAACCTGATAGCAATCACGAGCAATAAATGGAAATACTCTGAAAAAAAAAAGACAAAAATTAAATATCAGTGGCTGTAACAGGCCTATGATAAGCCTGTCCAATCATCTAATTAATTTCATTGAATGAAATGAATGGATAGCTTATCTGTCTGTCAGAGAGAGGGTGTTGCTATTTGCTGTTCTACAATTGCAGATGCACTTGCACCTCCCTTCAGTAAAAGCCTTCAGGGTTCCCCACACATGAATTTATTAGTGGAAAGCCACCATCATTATAACATCTGTCGCCACAAACAGATTTTTTGCCACAACTGAAATATATAAAGGTCTTCCATGCAGTTATTCATTGCACCACACTCTCTCAGAGTGTCAAGCACACTGTTGTCACAGACAGAGAAGCAGAACAGCAGGCACAGTTAAAGTGAAACCTAATCATCCATGGCGCTGGGTCTGAAAGTTTGCATTCACTTACTCTGCATTCTGCTTCTCCTCTCAGCCATCTATCTGACCACATCAGCTCAGCTGCTACTGTTGCTAACAGGACTGGGCAATATGGGCTGAAAATTATATTGTGATAATTTTCGACTACATCTTGATACACAATATATATTTCTAAATTTTACATTCTCCTCAAAAGCACTTCATTAATGCCAGAACTGGGAGACAGAATTGAACATTATACATTTTCTTTTCCCAAAGTCCCTCTTTGAAGTGTCAATGTTGTAGGAATAATTATTGGTACTTTTAAAAAAATATTAACACAATTCCATTTTGATCAATAATTATTAGAAATGTCAATATACTGATTAAGTAGGTAAAGGTAAGTATTAAAACAATAAGAACTGCCTGATAAGTTGAGAAAAGTGCATCACTCTACTGTAATGCAACCTTTAAAATAAGTAAAAAACATCACTTATTCCATATCCCAATATAACATGCAATATCTAAGACGATATATATTGTCTCATATCTCGATACAATAAAATATCTTTATATTGCCCAACCCTAGTTGCTAATAGTTGCCAATAATTTAGCCTTCTGCTAACTGGAGATAAAGGCTCATGGCTGTGCCTTCAAGATCATGTTTATGTAGCAACCACTAGCTAGAACCTCGATTTACATTGTGTTCTCCGCCTCACTCCCCGCTGCTACAGACCACTTTGCTGAGAGGAGAGCGGGCAGCAGCTCTGGAGATGGAGGGTTAAGTTAGCAGCTGCAGAATCTCAAATCCAGTCAGCAAAAAAAAAAGCAGTTTTGGGGGACCAGAGAGCCCCAACTTCCCGCTGTATCAGCTAACAGTTGAGCCACTGCCACCAGACCGCTGTGAGACCTGACACTGAGAGATTTTGCTGTTTGAATTTGAGTCCCTACAGCCGCCAAACGAAGATGTCTCCTGTCTTGTGGGGAAGTAGTCCACAGCAGCAGGAAGCAAGGCAGAAGGACGGTAGGGTGGCTAACATTGGCTTTCTAATTTGTGTCTCATTTGTGGTCTGATGAAAAGAGAGAAAAAAGGAGAGGCTGAGTAAATGCATTGTGTGCAACTCTACAATGAAAAAGGATTAAATAAATTAATGAATTGGAAACACGGGGTTACTTCATAAAGCATAAGCATATGTCCATGGTCTTCTGGTGGGAGGACAAAGAGAGGAAAGCTACAGAAGTATTTTCAAATTCTTTTGCCTTATTTTTGCCTTTTCTAGATTCCCAGCTGCCCCAGCTTTAACTTTAATTACAAGCTATTCTATAATAAATCAAACATTTCCATGAGACTTCATGAAAGTTTTTTTATTTTCCCTTTTAAGATATTTGATGGAAACTTTTCAGAAGAAAAAGTCGTTTATTATGAATATTGCAAACATGCTATAAATATATCTCATTCAGAAACATAGCATTCAAAGAATTTAGGACTATTTTATAACACAAGGACACACAGTTACAGAAAAGGCACTGTGTTTGAAGAAGCTCCCCAAATGGAACCAAGCGTCAGCTGCAACAGTGTGTTTTAAAAAAGCCCCAAGGGGTCTGCAGAGAAAAACCCAGCAGCTACACATCACACTGAAAATACGGAATATATGAACATAATGTACAAAGGCAAGAGACGCCACAGCAATTATGGTAATGAGGAGGTAAGAACAGGAGGGGGCAGGGATGGTGCAGATCAGTGTAACCAGTAACAGCAGTGTGGAGCAGCATGAGTGATAATGAAGTGTGAGAGTGTGAACTTGCCACATTACACATTACACATTACAAGTGTGAGAGTACGAGTCAGCCCAGCTTCTTTTCTTCATTTCTGTACTGCAGCTTCTTGTTACTGATCAGCCAATATATGTCAGTACTGACAATAAGCTAAAATCAGTTGCACCTATAACTGCAATATCCCTGAAAAGCAGATTTACAGTACATCATAAAGACTACAATGTTTCTTCTTTAGAATGCTCGCAGTTCTATATTTGATCTTTGTTTCTTCCCACGTGTCTTTTTCCCACTGCTTATGGTTTCACAGCCACCTCCGGCTCTGCAGTGTAAAGTAGTGACACTCAACTTATGTCTCGCAAGCCAAATCTGGCCCCTGATAGGGTGCCAGGTGGCCCCCCAACCATTTTCTAATTCACAATAAAAATGAAGTGATCCACTCTGGGAATTATTTTTGTTCTTTTAGAGTGCATAAAACCACATCAAAATAGAGCTTGTTTATCATAAAAGTGGCAGTGGAGAATCCTCTGCAACCCCTGAAATAGGTCCAAGCTAAGCTACTGATGTCCTAAAATCTGAAAAAGAAGTCCTGAAATCCTAGAAATGTCCTAAATTCCTAAAAAAAAAACGTCATTAAATCCTAGAAACATCCCAAAATCATACAAATATCTTAAAATCCTAGAAACGTCCTAAAATCATAGAAACATGTACAGAGCTGCTGCGACTGGCCCTTGGCCTCCTGTAATTTTGCAAAAGTGGCCCCCAAGCAAATCAAACTGAGTATGCCTGGTGTGAAAGGACCTTCAGCCAAACATAGCGGACTCCTCAGACTCCAGCTTACCCGCTGTTGCTAAGCCTGAGGATATCACACCCCAACACGCTTCACACGCCACTTTGATCCCGGCAACATGAAAGACCCCCCGAGTGACAAATGAGAGCTCTGGATTCTCATCCCTCCACTCCACCACCCCCAAAACACTCACACACACACAGCTGGTGGCAGCGACGGGCCGAGGGCTTTCTCATCATCACTGACATTCAAATAGATGGGCTGTTACTCACTTAACAGGCAACGTGCGCCAGAGACAGACTATTTAACGGAGCATTTATGGAGAGGAAACCTGCGCCATGCATGCAGATACGACATATTGCACAGAGCGAGAGCACGGGTTGATGCACACACGCATTCACAGACACAAACACGGATGTGCACATACATTAATGATGTGCAGGCACAATTCTGAAAAGCTTTTACGCCTGCTAATACAAAGACTGCCTGTGTGTGTGTGTGTGTGTGTGTGTGTGTGTGCGCGCGCAGTCAGACCTGCGTGCCCATGAGATCGATAGCCAGCCTGATAGTGCAAGTTCTTCAAATATGAGAGCAAGAGGCAGAGTGGGAGAAAGAGGGAGATTAAGCTTTGAAAGAACAGGTGAAGTGCACACCAATGAACACTACATGTGCACTGCAAATGGTGACTGCTGCCTACACTTCAGCATGCTTTTGGACTTTTCTATGGGTGGTGTATGCACAACGTCCATCCAAACGTTTAAAGGTTCAGTGTGTAGGATCTAGTGGGATATATTGGCAGTAATGGCAGATATTTTCTTTAGTTTATAATCCCCTGAAAAATCAAAATTGTGTTTTCGTTACCTTAGAATGATCTGTATGATCTATATTAATCTACACAGGGAGCAGGTGCTTGTCCACAGCATCGCCATGGTACACCGCTATGTCTCTACAGAAGCCCAGAATGGACAAACCAAACACTGACTCTAGATAGGGGCATTCCCAATTTTGCATTGGCCATCGTAGTTAGCAGCCCCAAACTGCATTGGAAAAACACTGATTTGACAAACAGTGTCTCAGAAACACTGATTTTAAAGCATGAAACTGCTTTATTCAGTGTTTTTTTTGTTTGTTTGTTTTGTTTTGTTCTTTGGGGGGAGGCATTATGGACAGGACATAATTTAAGTGTGAAAGGGGAAGAGAGAGGAAATGTCACGCAGCAAAGGGCCACGAACTGGAAGCGAACTCAAGGTGGCTACGGCAAGGACATTGCTTTTGTACATGGGGTGCCCTAACTCTCCATTGTGCCACTGGATAAAATGATCTGGTCCTTTAGTTTTAGAGAGGAAGAGACCTCTGCAGATCGTTCATCTCCCAGTAAAAACCTCCTGAACAATGATTACTGGAGGAATCCTACGCAGCAGAAGTTTCAGCTGGTTGCAATAAGCAGTCGTCACCACTAGATGCCACTAAATTCCTCGAAATCTTACAAACTGGACCTTTAACATCGAAGGTGAAATTTAGCTGGGTCAGAAATCTACTTAACCAAACTCAGTTTTCACTTTTCCGGACACAAGTTGCTTTATTAGCAGTTATCATACAACAACAAAGACTTAGTTAATTGTTATGAAAAATGACCCTGCATATCCGCCTTGCTCTCGAAATTTTGGCAAACTACGCAAGGTGCAGTTGCAGTTTCATCCACATCCACTAACCCCACCAGCTAAGCATTTGTTTCCTGGATTATTGAAATGCTTGCTTGTGCTACAACTCATAAGCGTCATATTTATCCACCGCCATTTTGTGGCGAGTGTCTGTCGAACTACACCTGCCAGCCGTTTCACTGAGATTGAAGTGCATCTACTTATAGACGACAGGCTCACACCCTTCAAAGTGTGAGATATTAAAATGTATGACGTCCTCCTCGGCTGAGCTGTAAGGTTAGCTAGCTCAGTGGTGCGAGGTGAGCTAGCCGTAGATGCACACTTCCTTCTGTGCTGTGATTCGGTTGGTGGGTGTAATTCATTAGAAAGAAAATAGTTCTTACATGAAACTGCTCACAACAAGGTATGTGGACTATCTTGAGTGACCAGGTCACGATTTCTGGAAAGAGATACTGATGTGGCGTTCTGCTGTTTTTAGCACCAGAAGCCTGACTGCGATCTAGTTCCATTAACTTGGAGAGAAATGATCGATATCTCCAACAGTTGGCAACTACAACCAAAACAATCAAAACAAATTTTTTTTAAAAAGAACTACTGGTGAAGGGAAAAATATGTTTTCTTTTTCTACTTTTGGCTGAAATGGCCCTTTAAAAAAAAAAACAACTAAAATATAACACAAGGAAAATGGAATAGCTGTTATGAGCAGCAGAGTAATAGTGAGATATACACTATCGGCTCATAATGACGACATTATATACCTGCATGAACGTGATTGGACGTGACGAGGCCACTGATTAACACACAGCTGAGAGTTATCATGAAGCATGAATGAAACAGCTGATGCTAATCAGCTGATGTAAGTGAGACTTCAGTGCTCTGCCTGAGCTATCGCTATGCTCCAGTTAAATAATTCATCAGCAACATGGCTTTAAATAAACAGCATCACGGTTTGTCTGGTTAATGGACAGAGCACAATGTCGGAACTACTTTCTACAGATAAAAAAGTTGCAATAAAACAATTGCTGATAAATTATTTAAATGTCACTTTAAAACACTGATAGGACCACAAACAAAACAAACCTTGAAAGTGAAATTTATCGACCTGTACCATGGTTCATACACATTTTTAACAATATTTTTCCATGACATGATTTTCATGACATTTCCATGACTTCAAGGCAATCTTTGAAGACCATGCATTCTCTAAAACGACCATCAATACTCTTAAATAGTCTTTCTAAATATATAATTACTTATTACAAATTAGGAATTCAGAACATGATTAGAAAATTATACTTAAATATAACTTAGGGACTGTTCATTATTAATGAGGGGGAGATGCAAAAAAAAACAACATTTTTTTTAAGCACTGGGGAAGGACTAATGGCTTCAAGATGCATCCAGCTTTAAATAGTTGTTTTTTTGTTTTTATTTGAATTCCAATTTAATAATTTTTGGCAAATTTTAAAGGAGGAAACAATTCTGTGATTTTTTTTTTTTTTAAACATTTTGGGGCATTTTTTTTTGGTGATTTTTAAAGAAAACAAGCCTTCCAAACCCCTGGCCCCGAAACCAGCAAAATGACACTATTTATCACCGCAGGTGAAAACGTCATGTGTTATTATACAGGTTTGTGAAAGATAATCCCATGACTTTTCCAAAACCTTCAGGTTATATTTAGCTTTCCAAAATTGTACTGGCCTGACAATTGCTATCTGCAAATTTTATTTTTTTTTTTTGTTTTTTTGATGACTATATGAATCCTAATGTACTTACTTGCTGGGCCGGTGGTCCGGTATGGTCCGATCCAGAGAGATTTTGTCACTGAGGTAGGCGTTGTAGCCGTACTTCTCCCTCAGGTTTTTAGCATCACTCTCCTCAGCTGGCAGCAGCGTGGCAGGGAGGCCGCCTTTCCCCCGACCCCCGAAGCCCTCAATCAGGCCCAGAGATTTGGACAGACCTGGGCGAGGCAAACAAGAGAAGATTACATGTCAAGATCCTTTAGTGTGGCTGAATCACTCTCCTCTCAGTAACGCACTCTGTGGCTTACAGCTGATAGCCTGCCTCCCCATCACATCTCCAAACTCACATGAGCATAGTGTGTAGTCAGAGGCTGTCAAAACAGGTGAACGTCTGAGCTGAGTTCCCATTATGGAAAGTGGTGGCACAGATTCACACAGAATACCTGAGGTACGGATACTTTTAACACAACAGGGACGTCTAAAACAGACCTATTCCAGGAGTTTAGTACTCTGAGGTCAGTATAGTTCCTGTGTACTCTGATGAAAAATACACTATACAAAACTACAAACCCTAACCCTATATAAAACATATACATAGCAAATTTTCAAATGGCTTTGTATTATAACAGTTTGGGTAGTATATGTAAATCTTACTAGCGCCTAGATCTCCCTGCACACCTCTCAGCTCAAATTCAGATTCCGATTTTTGTTCTATACTGCTTATGTCCATCACAGACACAAACAGTATAGAAGTGGATTGAGAGAACCACCCCCCTCTCTATATATATCTTTAAAACTCAGACGAATCTCCGATCACAGAAAAAATAAAGCATTAAAAACATTAACACTGATTACTTGTGTTTCATGGTGACACGGCGCATCATTGAAGGCCACAGTAGCATTGTAACATGAATTTTCATACCATTGGAGTACTTCAATCCTGAAATATCATCTCAACACAAAGCATGTGACAGCGGCGTCTGTGTTAACAGGTTACAGCAGCCACGCCACCTGCAAGAACAGCGCTGGTCAGGCACATCTCAGCTGTATGTCAGCCACAGCACATCTAGAGGAACAGTGGCTCGCTGATTTTTCTCCGCGTGGCTGTCAGTAGAAACAGACAGTGAAAATGGTGTTTTGATGATTATACTGAGTCTATACCACCTTTTATTGCGGTTTAAAAGTCTTTCTCTCTGTCACAAATGACAAAATACAAAGATGTCTGTTTCCCTCAAAACTTCCTTGCTTCTGTTTCAAAATAAAAGTCCTGTGACAAATCATCTCTGTGGACAGAATCCCAGCAGTTGTTAACAAAAGGCATTTTATTTTGAAACACTAACGGGATGAAAATACAGCTGACCAAATGAAAAGTAACAACCAGCTCACTGATGGTGTAAACTATAAACTAACACAAAGATGACAACAACCAGCATAAACCAGCATATTCTGAACAGACACATTATTAACACTGACAAAAAGTGTCATTTGTGTGTATGAGCATAATACAGAAAACTTCACTGCAAACTAGAAACTACTCAGTGCAGTTCTAGGCATGATGGGAAATATAGGCTAAGTGGTTGGGACCACAGGGAGAAGGCTAAACACCATCAAGAGGGAATGAAGCAGAATATTTCGTTAGATAACAACATGATGTGAATTTTGGAAATGATGATACCACCACAATCTTTTTTCATTAATTTTGACTTTTGGACTTTACCTTGCTTTGAGTTATTGGAAATGTTTGTCAACCTCTGGCATCCTGGTGTGCTGTGCTGTGACACAGAGCTACAAGCTTAAAATACAAGTAAAGTTTGCAAATGAAGTAATTAAATCTGCATATGGATTTTTTTTTGTCAGTAAATATCTTAGTCATAACCAGACTGAGCAAGCTAAGCATTTCTGTGTTTATATCTTTTGGTATTGAGTTTGGGAAACCCCACAATCTCTACAAAGTGTAAGCACCAGTTGGTCAGCAGACTCAACATGGACTACAAAACGTGTCTGCAGGTCGTTACTAAGGATCGACCTACTAACTACAGAAGTAAACTTGGTTTCATTACATGTAGGATTCTACTGACGTGATTGATTGTTTTCTAGTAATTAGTCGGATTCTGTGTATTTCCATGTAAATAGAGATAACAGTTACAAAAAGTTATTTATTTTGAGAGGTAATTGCTCCAAAACATGAATACATGTTGATTATACATTTTTATTTTGTTGGTAATAATCTGCAGTGATGCTTGCGAACCTCGGTGCAAGCGCCTCGGTCCTGACCGCATCACTGTCATGCTCAAATAATGTTAAAGGACACCCTCTCGTGTAAAAGTGCTTAATTCAAAATTGTTTGTAACCAAGCAGCCACCATATTGTTTCCTGTCTCAAACCATGCCCCGGTGCATAAATTTGTGTTTTCTATGATAGCCAAGGCCCGCCTTATTCTTTCCTACACTGCCTCTGATTGGCTTACCCTAATATTCCTTGCCTAACCCTAACCAATCCAACTAACGAAAGTAACAAGCCAGTCATAGTGAGAGGTAATTCCTTTGGTTTCCTAGCCAGTGCTTCTGGTAGTTGTAGGTTTTGACCATTTTTCCAGGGGTGAATTACTTCTACTGCACTGCTGCCCACCCTGACTTATAACCTCCCTGATGGAGGAAAGACATCGTTCCTCAGTGACAGTACAAAACTTAATGATTAGAAAATGTTTTTTAAAAGATAGTCATCTGTTTTTAGAATTTTAAAATAATCTTTAGTCAATTTGAAAAGTCGAAAAGGAAATGTTGTCAGTTTTGTTTCTTGGGGAAAAACCCTGAACCAAACAATAAATTATTTATGAACTCACATGCTCTTGAATTTAGAGATTCTGTGGACTTTAACACTTATACAATTAAGGTGTAAAGTAAAAAAATAAGATGCTTCCAGACTGTGTCCAGAAGTTGTTCGAATCAGCATGAACGAAGAGGAACCTGTATGTTTTCAAAAAGAAAGATTAGAGCAAATAAAAAACAAATATGTGTTAAAGTCAACGGTGTGAATTTGGGGGATAGTTTTGAAAAGGAATTGAACATGTGTAAATAGGATTTTTTTTTTAAATAGGTGATTAACAAATAGAAAACTGACTTTTGAACACCAGTGAGTGGATATGAATATATGTTTTAGGACTTTGGGATGCATAGAATATACATGTAATTAGTTTTTAGGTTTTCACTGCTTCAAAAGTCATGACTTATTCTTATTTTGTGCGTGTATTTCAGTTGAAAGCAGGATTGGAAATAAGCACCAGCCACCTGCCAAAATCAGGTAAAAAATGCAAGTGGCTGCTAGATTTACTTCGATCACCAGCCAATAAAACAGTGGTAATCTACTGACTGGCTGGCAGATTTTGGAATCCACCAGCCACAGTGGCGGGTGCACAAAAAAAATTAAATTTTCAACCCTGGTTTAAAAAAGGCCAAAATAAACTAAACTAAACTAGAATGGCAACATGTTATTCTAACTTCCCAATAAATTTAGAATAAATTACATTTTTGCAGCAAAATTTTAAAATGAAATTAAAAAAACACATTCTAATCAGTTTGCTTCATCCATTAAAAAGGAAACTGACATTTAGAATGAGATGTTTTATTGCAAATTCATTCATATTTTATTGATGATCTTTCCTACTTAGCTATACAAGTTAACTTTAAGTTAATGACATGTTCTACACAGGAACTACAAAATTGTACGTTTTTTGAAACAGTTACTTCGAAAACTTTACATTTTTACAGATTGTGTTTAAATGTTATGCACCAAATCATCTTCAAGTTAAACTCTTGTAAGTGCAGTTAGGAACTGTTATCAGAAGAGAGGGGTGACTGGGATGTGACTTCTTTTTTTTTTTAACCCTCTGAAGCTCAAAATATTTTTTCCTTGAGCCTCGCTGAGTGATTTGAGGAAAATGCATGAACCTTCCTCCACCATAAATTAGTTGTTAGGATTTTAAAACTGGCCCATTATGTTTGAAAGTTAAAAGTTGAATGTCCTGGAGTTGAAAAAAAGCTTGGTGTTTCATTCTTATCATGTGTGCTAGTGTGCACAAACACCTTATTTTTCAGCAAAATTTTAAATGAGATGTGGAATCAGCAGCGTTTCTGTATGTAAAAAATTGGTGGGGCACCAACCACTTCAACTGATACCCTAAATATTATAAAAATTACAATACTGTCATTACTGATGTGTTTGTTTGTTTTTAATCATATCATTTTAAACATATCAAGGGGTGGTGGCTCCACTAACAACACTCTTAACAAAAGTGTGCAGAGTGGCATGTTTGTACACATACACTGAAAGAGTGAGAGAGAGAGAAAGCAATGGAGATTACACAAGTTACATTACCACTGCCTTAATTAAGAATGCAATATCCCATTGTCATAAACCAACACAATTGAGCTCAATACAAATAACTCTACATGGCTAGAAAAGCAAACAGTTCAATAAAACAGTTCTGACAAAGCACGTATCTGTTCTCCTCCACCTGTCTGTTAGGCTGCTCAATGGGTCAATTTGAGCAGTGACATTTACTAGTAAGCCCATTTTCACCACACTGTCCAGGTGACTCCCGCTGCTTTCATGTTTCGCAATCCTCTCAAAAAGATGTTTTAATAATTTAAACCTGTCCCCGACCAGATGCTGTCTCCACCACATCGCAGACATGGGAAAACAGCAGAGTGCCTTCCTTTTCATGCTAACCATTAGCCACTTTTTCTTCGAAAACCCCTCCAAGTTAATCCACATTTGTTTTACCCGCAGTTTGAGTAAGGACAATGTCCCTTAGGTGGGCACCCAGGCGCTATAGCTCCAACTTCTCCTGTAAATAAAGACTTTCAAACCTGTGCTCCAGATTCATTTTTACAAGTTACACAATCTCACTTCTTGCCGACGTTGAAGCTAAAGTTCACAGCTAATGTCAGTAGCGCCAAACTTCACAGCCAACCATCCTCTCCTTTCTGAAATATTAGCCAATCAACTCTGAAATCTTTAATGATGCTGTAGTGGCTGTCTGCGCCAGGTGTAATCAATTTTCATGATTTACAGTGTATACCAACATCCCGAGCATGCGTATTACCGTTTTCTTACGTACAACAGACAACACCCGATTTCAATATAATAGATGCGAGAGGGACTGGCCTACATTTACCCCACGGCCACCGTAGCTCTACTGCGGACGCAAACTAGATGAACAGGGACCAATAATCAACGAGAATGTTTTCTGAATTGTATTTTGACTGTTTTAAAAATACTAACACAAATGATATGCAAATTGGGATGGCTATATATTCACAGCTGATAAATTATCGCAAATAATATGAATTGGAACCTGACTTGTTTGCACAGCGCTCCTGGCAACAGGAGGCCCCTAAAGACCCGTCGCCACTGCGCAAAGTGATTTTGATGAAATATCCCTATTTTAAGATAAGATTTAGTTATTGTTTGATGTTTTCATGTTTAGAGGTAGTCTCTTTCTATACACCTCTGATCTTTTCTGACACATTTCTAGTTTCTATTTATCTGGATTTTAATTTCTGTTGACTTCTTTCTGTCCACATTTTTTTTGGCAGTGATAAATGGTGTAATTTTGGCAGGTAATATTTGGGGGGAAAATGTCAATGTTCTGTGCCAAAACATTTTTAAGGAAAAAAAAATCCCCCCAATTTTTTGTAAGGGCTACTTATTGTAAGCACTTTCCTTAATAGATTAATTGGTCAAATTTACAATTGATTGCTCGTTATTTGAAAAACAAAAACCAAACACAACATTAAAATTTTGCTTGTTTCAAACAATACCAAATGCATTTTATCCCCAGTCAAAGCAGCAACATATTATATATATTTTGATGCAAAATTGTATTCATAGCCTATCAATTAATCGATTGAATTTCATTTAAATTCTTAACGACGGATTCATCATTTTCATTATCACCCCTAGTTTTTGTTAAAAAAAAAAAAATCTCCAAAAATGTATTTTTAAAAAAATCACCTGAATTTTTTAAACAAAAACAAACAAAAAAATTGCCAAGTTTTAAAAAAGAAAAACTGTGACAGGTGTTAACGCAAAGTGAGAGGTTAAGTTTCAGCTCATCGGACTACTTTATCACATCTTCATGTCAGTGCCTCATTAGAAAGAACGTGTGCAGATTCCTTGAGTAAAATCAGGTTGACCCGTTATTTCAATTTAAATGTCACTTTACCGTTTAACTGCCGGTACACCACATCCTCCAGCGAGCTGAGCCTCTTCAGCAGCACCTCATGGCTGATGCTGGGCCCCTGCGCCGTCCCGTTGCCCCGGGGCCTCTTCCCGTCCGCCGGAGCCTCCGGACCGGCGGCTTGGACGCTGCGCGTGTTGCACCTAGCCCAGTAAGTCATGAACCCCGCCACCGCAAGCACGTTCAGCACCAGTAAGACCCTCCATCTTCTGAACACAAAAGCCATTAAAAAGTCGCCGATGTCCGGGCTTCGAGTGGCGGGGGGACAGGAGGAGGAGGTGGAGGCGGAGGAGGAAGAGGAGGGGGGAGAGTCTCCTGAGAAGCCGTACGTGTCACAGATTCAGGACTCGGGAAGCTGCAGGGAGAATTCAAGCGGGTTACACCTCATAGAAATACAAAACCTGATCAAGTGCAATGGTCACTGGTCATAAATATGCTCTCTTACCATTTGGCACCGGTGTTATTTTAGGTTGCATCCCCCTTCTGAGGAAATTTGGGGCGCCTGGCCATCGGCTTTCATCCGTGTCAACGCCACTCCAAGCCAATAAGATCATGCACGGAGGACGTGGGACAAAGACACCAGCATATGTTGATCCTGGAGAACAGATACTGCTAAATAATTTATCAGTGAGGAGATGATCAAGTCTGTCTTTTTTTTTTTACTCCTTTGCGTCCAACAGAAGTGATGCGACTGAGCAGGACCGCGCGCGGAAAAAATCCTTGCAGATGCTCGGGGGAAAAAAACCCTCCTTCAACCTTTCTGCTCCCCAAAAAGCCTTTATGCACGTAATCTTCCACCCGTTAGGGTTCACAGTGAGTTGTAATTCAGGAGAGTGCACAGATTGTGAGCAGACAGCAGCGCTTCAGGAGATGCAGCATCCTCGCCGGTGGAGGTGCAGATGATGCTCCGGGAACGCAGCAGCAGCAGAAAAGAAACACGTCCGGATTTCTCGTTTTCCTTCACATTTTCTCCTCTCTGTCTCGCTCAGCACATACAGACGTTTTCCTGTTATTCCGCACGCCCTTCTTGTTTGTTGCGCCTTGTTATTTCCTCTGATTCTCCCACACAGAGCTTAATAGGGGCGCAGGGAAAAACGTGGAGTGGATCCGGTGACGTTTTACTTCACAGCAGGTCAGGGGGTGGTGGGTGGGGTGTCTGCTCACTGCCAGCCAATTATCTACATTTAGAGAATATTCAAATATTTCACACTGTCCCACAACGGGCCTCTTGAGTCTACAAGTTCAGCCTGGTCTTGATTGATCTTTGATAGACTCAAATGTGTTTCAGAGTTTATTTAACTGTTATTTCACTCACTACAGAGATGAGCACATGGGGGGAATGTTTAACACATGGTAAAACTTCAATTAATAGCCCCGGCTATTATTTGCTTAAATCAAACTCAATAAGCTTATATTTGGGACAGGTGTCTATATGAGATGGGCTTTTAATTCCTTTCACACAAAAGTATTGCTCAGCAAAGATGGAAATATAATCAAATTATTTATTCAACCTTTTGAGACCTGGGCAAAATGGCTTGATTTTAATTTTTAAAAAAAAAGATAGGGAAGACAGCATTAAGCAACAAAAGAAGAAATGACCCAGAAGTTAGCGAGAAATCTGTGAAAAGTACAAGAAAAATTTCCTCAAAAATCCAAACAAGGGAAAGTAAAACAAAAAACACAAAGCAGGAAATGACCTGGAAAAAACACATAAAAATGAAACTAATTCTGTGAAATAATTTAAATACATAATTATGATAAGTATGATTATAGTTCACTGGACATTTTCCCTTAACTTATAAAAAAAAAATCTGTGATCTGTTTTTGCATCTTTCTCGTTTACTATGCCAATAATAGTGTCTTCTTTTAGTGCTCACAGTTTCAGTAATATTAACTGAATGATCGAATTGTGGAGAACCTCACCAAGCTAACATTGTGAGTAGTATGTCCATATTGACAAAAGTTTAAACATATATGCATATTGTATGCGTGATCTAAGCAGCTAACTAAGGTTATATACAGCAGCTAGCCAATAACCTGTTTTTATACATTGAAAGAACTTCCATAAAAATGAACTGCATGGCAACCAGACTGAGCTACTAATTGAGACAGGCCGTTATTTGTCAAAATGTGTCACCACAGAGGGCTAGTTAAAGGGACTGGGGGTTTAACAGGGACTAGGCTTTTACTGAAGTTTTATAGTAGACTAAAAAAATGTTAAGAAATGTTGTTACTCTCACACAGCTGGCAGAGAGAGTATTCTGCAGGACATCAAACTGAAAAAATAAAGATAAAAGCACCTGCATGGAAAAGACGTGCTTTCACTTTGTCCCCAGAGGACATTTGCCAGGTGAAATTAATGAGTGATGGAAGAAAGATTCTTACTTCTGATTAAGTAACACACCACCATATAAAAATACTAGATTAGTAATTGTTCTATCTTCTTAACAGTCCAGTGTGAAGGATTTAGGGGGGATATACTGACAGGAATGCAATATCATGTATGTTTTCTTTACTGTGAAATCACCTGAAAATAAGAATCGCTGTAACTTCATTCCCTTAGAATGAGCCGTTTATATCTACATAGGCAGTGTTGGGGATTAACCAGTTACAGTAACTTTATTACTAAATACATTGTAATCAGTTACAGTTACTGAGGAAAAAATGCCATTAAATTACAGTTACTTATTAAAATTGTTGGTGATTACAAAGGGGTTACATATGAAAACAATCTTTTCAGTAAAAGTTTTTATGTCGAATAAAGCATTCACTTTGTTGCTCTAAATCTTTCTGCAGGGCAGGAATGCCTTTTGGCATATTTTTGTACAACGCGGGTCAGCCGAGCCGTTGAGACAAACCTGAGCACAACATTTATGCACACATTTTTAGGTCTTTTCAGTTTTATCACCCTGTTTAAAACATTTGTAAGAAAAGTAATCAAAAAGTAATCAATTGTAATAAGTTACATTGCTTTAAAGAAGTAATTAAAATAGTTACATAACTTATTACATTTTTAACAGGGTAAGTAATAAGCTGTAACCTATTACAGTTCAAAAGCAACCTTCCCAATATATGGAGAAGGTCCTCATCCACAGAGTCCGTTATGCTGCACCGCCATGTTTCTACATTAGCCCAGAACAGACAAACCAGTTACTGGTTCTACATAGGGACGTTTATTTTTTGCTTTATCACTTCTGCCACCTTAATTAGCTGGCCCACCAGCATTAGAAAAAGGTTGATTTTTTCACATGAACTTGATATATCCTGTGTTTTTACCAGTTTAAATCACTTGGTCCGTTTGTTTTGGAAAGGAAGAGACCCCTGCTGATAATTTGGCTCCCAGTTAAAACCTTCTGAAGATGAACACTTAAGGGATCCTAACTGGGAGTTCACATTTGGTGCACAGGAAAAGTTTCCGCTGGTTGCAGTCTGCAGTCCTTACCACTAGATGCCACTAAATCCTACACACTGCTCCTTTAAGTGTAAAATTAGTAGGTTTTGTAAAGAGGTGAAGAGTTAGATTCTTGATGTTTTAAGGTGTAAACAGCATTTTAATGTAGAACAGCAGCTTTTTGACTAATGCACTCTACTGTATAGACTTGGTAGTTTAAAATACCAAAGCACAGTATTTTATAACCTATTTTTGCATGTAGAAACATCTGCAAAGGTACTTGGACTTGTGTACTTGAGTGCATGAGCTTTGGAGTTCCATTGCTGCATTTTATATTCTGTGGAATCTCACTATGACCAAAGTAAATAAAAATGTATTTTTTATGACAGAAGATATGGTATTTCACAGCTCAATGAATATAGTCAAATGGTTGTAGTAGTTTTGTTATAAATTTCTCTGTATGTAAAATGACTAACTGATCCTTTTTTTAGGATGTACTTGTGTATACTTTACATTTTGGGGACTGGTTTGGATTTAATGTAAAGCTTAAAGCTTTATCCAGTGTTCTTTTCAGTTGTTCACTTGGTGTATAAAGTTCATGCTAAATAAAATTAGTAGACTTTCTGTTTTTGCAGGGATCTTTGAAAAGGTGTCAGCCCAGATGGAGCATTCTGTGGCATCAGGTCACAAACTGGTCACTTTGCTTGCTTTCCATAAACTATGAACTAAGCTAATTTTTTCACCAGTGAGGTGACTAACTATTGGGACTGAACATCATGTCCTGGTCAACAGGATTCTGGTGCTGGTTTGATTGATCTTTTAGTATTTCAAATAAGTGGTCAAAGATTTTTTAGGACTTGTTGCAGGAGTTTTGTACAGGTAAATAAAGGCCTTTAATTTCTGGGTTCTGCGATTTAGATAAATTGTATTTACCTGCTTGATTTTGGTTGGTTTAGAGCGTGTTTAGTTTGTTCCTCATACTGAAGCCCTCTCAGGGATCAGGGATCTACATCAGGGATTCTCAGCTTGCTTTGCTTCGGGGGCCTTTTTTGCATAATAACAGGAGGCCAGGGGCCAGATGCAGCAGTCCCATACATGTTTTTAGGATTTTAGGACCTTTCTAGGATTATAGGACGTTTCACAGATTTTAGGACCTTTCTATAATTTTAGGGCATTTCTTAGATTTTGGGAAATTTCCCAAATTTTTAGACAATTCTAGGATGTTAGGACTGTTCTAGGATTTTAGGACATTTCTAAAGTTTTAGGGCATTTCTCAGATTTTAGGACTGAGATCAGATTTTTAGGCTGTCTGATTCTCCATTTCCGAAAGCACAGAGGCTAAATTTATAGATCTATAGTGAGAAAGAATCACGTGTTGGTGGTATAGGTATATTGTTGAATTGATGCGATAAAACACTTTACAGTACTTCATTTCACAGCATGAAAATGTGCGAGTTTGTGCAGAAATGGGTCACCCAGATAGCTGTGATGAATCAAGGAGCTCGCTAACGCTGTATCTTACTGAGAGACATGCCAACTCTGATCTGCAGGCAACCCAGGAGGAAAGAGACAGTCTGAGAGTGAGAGACCGAGGGAAGGAGAGGTATAGCGAGATCAAAACCAGAACTAGATTGTGAGACGAATCAAGAGACAAACGGAAAGGAACATCAAGGGAGAAGAAGAGAGAGACGCACACAAGGAGGCAGAGAGACAGAGAGAAAATGGGAAAAGAGAGTTTTAAAAAAGGCAGGAGGAGAGCGCAGACGCTGGGGAGGAATGGAAATTCAAAGGGAGAAAAACTCCTAAAGCAGTAGAGAGAGACACATTGAGATGCAGGAGAGAACAAAAGAGAGAAATGTAAGAGTGATAGATTGTGTGACAGCAGCGGAGAAGACAACGCAGAAGTGTAAGAGTAGATTTGACTCGATTTTTGTTGAAGGGGTGAAAGTGATAGTCTTGAGTACTTTAGTCAACCCATCAGCTTGCTATAGTGGAGCTAGTCACATGGCGGACAGTTGAAGCTTGAAGTCGGCAAGTTGAACTAAATTCAACCCTGTAATATTGTAAAAACTCTGAGGCTGGTTTTGCTCTGGGGATACAATCAACCGAATGTTTGTGTGTGTCTGTCTACGTGTGTTTTATCTGTCTAGCTTTCTTTGGACTTTGCGCTGTATTTTACCCGTGAGCAAATGCATATCCATAGCTGCTCACAGAGCAGTTTAATTGGAGGTTAAAAGAGAGATGAAAACGGACAGGTGGCAGGGCAAACTAAAGCAAACTAAGCAAAGTTTGGCTCATTGAGAAAAGTTTCAAAGGCACTTCTTTATATGAATACATATATGTGTGATATGTATAACTCTGACTCAGAATTGTGTGTGTTTGACCGTCAACTCCGCCTGTCCTGCTGAACACAGCTCTAATCAACGAGACCAACTAAAGATAGTAACGTGGGCATGCAGGGTCTTTGATAGCGAAACAGGAAGTTCCATTAAGTTCCACTATGTGGCAGAGAAGAACAGGGAGAGAGAACAAAGTCGGCAGGATAATTATAAATGGGAGGGTGATGGTGGGTTGGGAGTGATGGGGGATTTTATGAGATTATCCTATAAATAGTGTGGCAAGTTTCTTTAGTCATCAGCGCCAGCATGTAACTCTGGCACACGAGCGATAAAACTGTTCTAAAAATTTGCCCTGGGCTTATACCTCTGCACAAGTTAATACCATTCTCCACGAGACTTTATGAGTTGCTGAGTAGGATTTGAGAGCGATGAAGTTAATCACTGCACTGTGGGGAGGAAAAAAAAAAACAAACCGTGTGATCAAAAACTTTGGCTCCGTCTCTTACCAAAAGCTTGTTTCATTTGTGCAATGGCACATTTATCGGTCCGGTGGGGGTCTATTGTGATCTCAGCTGGCTTTGGAAGATGCATAAGACAAATTGACCTTCACGTTGGATTGAGTGGAGGGTGTTTTTTTGTCTAAGGGATCAGAGTGGGTACGCAGCACATAGCAGTGGCGTGGCACGCTTCGGCTGAGCTCAGTCAGAGAGCCGAGGGGTATTTTAGGTCAGTCACTAGCAAGTTTTCAGCCCACCTATACGTCCCTGTCTGATATGGAGCCCTGTCACAGTGTTTGTTTACGAAAGGCTTCAAGGTCACCATGTTGGAAGGATGGCCTTTGAATCAAACATTGTAACTTTTCCAGCACCGCTCTCTGTAAAATCACCTTTTATGATCTTTAAAAAAGTATTTTGCCTATATAAAGACTCTTCTCATAACACTAGGCCGTCTCTGTATTAAAAAAATGCAAATACTTTTGAAATGTGCTACATGAACAAAGAAAACAGAGAAAAAGGACACTTTTGCTCAAGGGGTAGAAAACCTACAACTACCACAATACTACGTGTTTTATCAGACCAGTGTTGCCAGATGTAGGATTATTATCCTATTTGTACCATAATGCCCTCTGTACGATGCACAACCAATAATTCCAAAATTGCTCTTATGTACGATAATTTGACCATTGTGACACTTAAAATAAGCACTGAATTAAGTTTACACGTCTTATTTTAACTAATTTCCTGGCTCCTACATCTGTGTTAACGCTTCACTCCTTACATAAGCTCCTTAGAGCCAGTCACATTAGGCCACCATGACATGGTAAGGCTTTCTGCTCAAACACCAGTCCGACTTATCGCATGCAGCCACAGTGAATGTGAGCGCACGCATTGGCTGTCACAGCTGTCAATCATGGCGGAAAACCCCCTTTTTGTAGAACTGAATAATTCATTAAAACTGAACTTATCATGAAAATGATCACTTGAACAAATATCAGGGTGATGAGAACTACCTTCAGTATCAGAAACCATCTTTGGGAAAAATTGATTTAGCATGTATTTTGAGTTTTTAGTTTGGCCTATGTCCTATTTACTAGCATGGAGGGGCGGGCTTTATGGCCTATACTGCAGACAGACACCAGGGGGCGATACATATGGAAAGCTTCACTTTGAGGGAACTGTCATGTTGTCTATCTTTATACAGTATACAGTCTATGTGCCAAACCTGTCATGCACAAGATGACAAACTAACAGAGGGAAGAGAATAAGAAGAAGTGGTGCAAGGAAACACACCAGTCCTTAACTTTTAAGACATGTTTTAATATTTAAAAAAATATATATTTTACATTACATAAAATGTAATACACTATAAGCCTTTTTAAGACGTTTTAATCCTGCTTGGGCCGCAAAATGCTGGCTGCAGGCTCGTGTTGGGCTTGGTAAAAAACTGTGCAGGTTCACATAGGGTTTGACCTGATTTTTTTTTTTTATTGATTTTTGGTCAAAATGCTCAGAACAGTCCAAAATTAGGTTTGGGAACTAGAATGGAACTAGTTCCATGTTAGTGGAAAAGGAGTAAGTGGTCAACTGCCTCTGTGGGAACCAGGAGAGAGCGTTTTTAATGGTTTGGTCTCATTCATTCAGTGACAGTGTCAAAGTAGATGGGGAATTCAAGAAACCAATACCACAGATCAGATGTGGTGCCAGATGATGAACGGAGTCATAACTTTCCTTCACGTATAGACAGAAAAACACATAAAACCACTAACATGTCAAGAAATGTCTTTAATGCACAGCCTGCGACAGCAGCACCTGCTGCGCGGTGTATGTCATCCCTGGCCCCATCCTGTCATCCCCTCTGTCACTCATCAGCCTCCCCCATTCATGTTCTGCCAGAGCCCTGCGCTCCGCTCAGCTCCCACGCTCCCCTTGACAGTATGCAAAATCAAACTACGCAAACTGTCAAATCTGTCTGATGTCAAAGGAGTCATAAATAAAACTGACTTGACTTGTTTTTGAGTCTGGATATTTAACACACAACCTTTTCACCCCTTCCTCTTGCTTGACATGACACGTCAGTGGCGTAAAGTTCGATCGGCTCTATGGCAGCATGGTTATACACCCATGTGGGGTGATGTCTCGTTGGGTTTCTTGGCTCTAATTTAAGCTGTCCTACTTCCCATTATGCCTTAGGGCTTTAGGGGAATCAAAGCCAGCAATGTACTTCTTTGACGTTGCTCTTGTAACTTTGCTTACAGCCAGTGTTACTCTCATGTAGAAAGTTTAGAATAGTATGGTGTTTAGGTTGTTAAAAAAGGGGGCTATGAGTAAATTAAAGGAGCAGTGTGCTGGATTTACTGATATCTAGCAGTGAGGATTGCAGATTGCATCCAGCTAAAACTTCTCCTCCCTACAAGAGGACAACGGCGAAAGCAAGCACACGAACCGACAGCTGATCACAGTAGTCGTACAACACTTTGCTGGGGGAGCGTTAATAACCTCAATCGAGTCTGCAGCACAAACACAGCTCGTTAGTCCGCCATTGTTGTCCTCCTATTTGTCTGAAATGTAATGCTCATGCACGAAGAGCTGTGACACCAACGTTCTCACAGGATCCGCATATTGCCAGTTTAGATGGCGACAGAAGGGGTGGCGTTTTCAAATAATTACACTCTGGAACCCAGCTTCAAAAATGTGTATTTTCAGGCCCCCAAAACGTGTGAACGACAGGCCAAACCGCAAAAAGAAAAGTGACGTTTCATGCAAGAACCGTTACCATGTAAACAGGCCCTAAAGCAAACGGACTAGGTGATTAAAAAACAGTAAAAACACTGCACAAAGCAGTTCTTTGTGAAAAAAAAATCTCTCCGGTGCTGGTCGGCTTGTCATGGAAGGACTGCTAACTAACTACGGTGGCTTATAAGAAAACACTAATCTAGGCACTAGAGATGGGCATAAGCACTTCAGTACTCTTTGAAAATCAGTATTTGTTTAACATATAGAGTGCTCGCCATTACCCCTACCATCTGTAAACATGACATAGTTTTTTGTCGGGTGTTAGCCGCTGCTGCCTGGTGAGCTCGAGCAGAGCAGACAGTGAACTGACTTGGAGGTTGAGCAACTCAGAAGACAGCCCTTCAGTCCTGCCTTTAGCGCGTAATATAAATAACGGTGACAGGAAGTGACAGGAATCTTTTAATTTATAGTTCAATTGGCTAATTTAGGCCTGGATGTTCATTAACCCTTTGAAACCTGTATCGACATCACTTTTCTTGTGCTGTGTTCAGATGCCTCTCAAAAGCTATTCCAACCTAATTAATAAAAGTTGACAAGAAAATGACCTGAAAATTAGTTGTTTTATTAGATAATTAAAAAAAAAACAAAAACACACACACAGGGGGAATGTTATAAAACTATATTTAATATTTGTATAATTATATACTTAAAATTGATGTTACAGAAAAAAAGTAGGATTTTGTTGTTCTTTTTTTTAAAAAAAAATTCTTAATTTGGCTAATTTTCTTGTACCTTTTAATTAATTTTGGTTCACTTCTGGGCTGTGTTTGGTTAAGTTGCTAATTGCCTTTGCAAGAAATTTAAACCAATTTTCTCAAGTTTCAAAGGGTTAAATGATTTTTTTCCCATTGTCTGACATTCCTGTTCTTACCTCAGATTTTTTCCACCTTTTTTGAGCATACTTGAGTATCATTGTTAAAAACAGCAGAAAATGACCTCTGTCACTGGATGAACTTCTAGGATGAATAGCAACTGTAAAAATGAAAATACTTCCTCACATCAGTTACTTCTTCTCTATGCCGCCTATCCCACCAACAGACAAATGGTTTAAACCTATCGACTCCATCACCACACATTTCTACTGGAAGAGCAAGAAAGCAAGAATCAAACTGTCCACTTTACAAGTAAAGCAAAGCACAAAGCTGCCTAGATGCCCCAAACTTTCTCTTCTATTACCTGTCAAACCAAATATAATACCTTACTAAATGGATCCACAGAATAACCCAAAATGCACCCTGGATAGACTTAGAACAACTGAACTGCAAAAACATCTTTCTGTCGGATCTCGGATCAAAAAACACTCATGCTTTAAAAATACTACCATCTCCAGACTCTGACAGCCTGGTGGAAAGTCATGAAGATGTTTATTTCCACTCCAACATCCTGTAAACACACCCCTATTTGGCACAACCTTGATTTCAAACTCCACGGCACCCCACTTCACTATCGCACATGGAAACAAAAAGGTATCACGCACCATCACCATCTCAAACACAGAATAACAAAACATCAGTTTCTTGAATACCTACAACTAAAAATCTAATCTATACCAAAATTAACATATCTCATAACCCAGTTGAACCTTCAAAAAATGTTGACTATTCAGTTGACAGATATAAATAAACTAATAGACTCTTATTAACTGCAGACACTTCAGTAATAGTCCCAAGACATAGCTGGGACACTGATCTTAACATCTCTCCCTCAAACAATTTCTGGATATAAATAAATAAAAATATTTTTGGCATGACATCACATATAAAGCTACAGCTAATCCAGTACAAAGTCATTCACAGAATACATATTACACAATACAAAATGTACAAATGGGACTAGCCAACACAGACACCTGCTCACAATGCACAACAGGCACAACAGATAATTACCTCCACGCACTTTGGGCAATTTCTGGATAACTATAACACAAAAACTCTCCACCGCTCTGGACTGCAGAGTACCTCCATCACCACAGCTCTGTCTGCTCACTTCACTAACAAACATACCAAATAAATAGAACGACTTGCTCATTTCTCTAACTGTCGCCAAGAAAACAATTCTTTTAAACTGGAGATCAAACAAAATTCAATACATATTAACCACTGGCCAGCCCTTTCAGGAAACATTTCAACGGAAAAAATCGCTGCTCACAACAAAAACTAAATTTCAGTTTTTAATGAAAGATGGTCCCCATTCTTGTCACTGATAGGACTGGAAGTGGTCCAAAGCAGGACAAGCACCTGCAGTGGGCCAGCACCCTCCTCAGGGCCTAGAGCGGTTCAAATGCAAGTTTTCTCTTAAATTAAAAAATGTGAACTAAAGTAATCCTAAAACACAGAACAAACAAACAAAACTAGTATTTAAGAAAGGAAAGAACATTTGGTCATAGTGCTGTGGGGTTTTGGGTGGGGGTGGTACCATGCTCACATCCCCTCCCCCCCTTTTTTTCTCCCTCTCTCTGCCACATTTCCCACAAACAACCAGAGTCAGAGTCAACAACAGACACCTACCACTGTCTCACATACAAACATCAAAACACACACACACACACACACACACACACACTACCTTACCTAAAAGAATCTAATATATAAGCTCTATTGAACTCCTGCCAATACACATTACACATCTGCTTCAAAGCATTATATATGTTTTATGTATGTATGTATGTGTGTATCACTCTCTCTTTATGTCACTGCTCTTCATTATTTCACACACACACAAAAAAAGAAAATATGAAAGTTACCTAAAAAGCCCATCCCTAGTGGAAATGTGGCTGAGCATCATGGCGGACTCATAGAAAAGGACCTGCTCCCCATGTAGATATAAATGGATAAACAAAAACACGTATTATTAGATGCTTATACACTACAGAAAGCATTATGTTATAGTCCATTTGTGCTAATACATCCGCCTAAATCCTGCACACTGGACCTTTAATGCTCTTCCTCCACTTGATGTATTGAGACATGAGGGAAGTACCACAACCCATTAATGCGTATACTGCTGGTCAGAAGGGATCGTACCAACTTAAAAACAGATGCATGAGCACTACTTTATGTGCTAAAAAGAACATTTATTACAGATGTACCATTTAACGAGCCAACTGGTCTATAATGAAACCAGATGTGTGGCATCAAGGCAGCAGCAGTCCAATTGTAATCCACGACTATCTGGCACAATATTGTGTTTTGGTAATCCGATAAAAAAAAGCTGATATGAAAGGAGACAAGGAATAAATCCAGATGTTGTATTATGAGCTGCAACAGAGAAATGCACAATGTTCCTCATGTTCAAAAGCATCATTCGGGTATTGCTGGTGTCGATCATCTTAACCTACTTTGAAAATAAGCCGACGTTTCACTGGAGAACCCATTACAGATGATTTTTTTTATTCTATATGTGAGAATAAAAAGAGGCTGATTTTTTTTTACCACATAGACCACATAAGATCACGTGTGGATCTAAAACCACTTTATGTACTCTAGATTGGAATAGACTTATGTGAGCTCATCAAGATCTGACGAGCCCAAAACGGTCGTATGAAGTCTACATGGAGAAAACGTGGTGATCACCCATTTTTTCTGATTTCAAAAATAAAATAAAGATTTGCCAAAACTGAAACTAAATTTTATATCTCTGAAGTCAGTTATCTTGTCCAGGTTTGACAAATGTAAATTTAATTTTTAGATTTAGACTGTCTAGTGTGGTTTGGATGTAGAACAAGAGGAGAAATTTGCCCTTTTTTCTGTTTTCATAGTACCTCAAATGTAAAACTTTAAGGCATTTGATAAGATGTCTAAATATCTAAACATGAAAAATACTCCTTAAAAGAATATTTAACTCGCAAAATGACCACTTGTATATCAATTGTTCATCGCATGAGTGAATTCATGAAGAAAACTCCCCAAAAGCTTGGGCAGTGTGATACAAGTCTCATTTATCCGGTCATATGCTCAGTACTTTACAAACAAATGCATTTTTGCCTTTTTTCGCCTGCTTATGTGATGTCACCTTTATTCATTTTTCTTTTTATATCTACTCTATTTATCTGTTCCTTATCTTTCTGTTGTTCTCCTTTACCAGCTTTTCACGTTTGAATGTATTTACTTGTGTCTTTTAACCCTTTGAAACGGAATCAGTTTTCTTATGTTGCGTTCAGACGTCTTTTACAAGCTCACCTTTTGAAAACTGAGCAAAGTGATTTAATTTCTTTCAAAAACATGGGAAAAAGGCAATGACCAGCTTGGAAAGAAATGGCCCAACAATTCCAAGAAATTTTAACTAAAAATGTGTTTTAAAAAAGAGGTGAGGATGATAAGAATTCAATCCAAAAAAAGGAAAAATGTGCAGATAATCTATTTTTATTAATTACATTTATATTTAAAATCACATTACAGAAAAATATTTTTTTAAATATGTAATTACATACATGTTTTTATGTTCAGCACTTTTTGCATTTTCTTGTTTGTTTTTGGGGGTTTGTAAAAGTCATTTTCTTTTGACTGTTCTTAACAATTTTTTGCTAGTTTTTGGCCATGTTTTGTTACTAAGCTTCTTTCCTTCCCCCTATGTTGTTGAACGAAATCAAAATAATTTGCTCAGGTTTCAAAGGGTCTGCGGGAACCCTGGAAACCGCGTGGACAGACCCACCACCCTAACCTGCTCTGTGAACTCTGAATGTTGAACTGTTGAATGCTATGAACTCTCTGATTATTAACATTAAAGCAGCTTTCCAAAGCGAACATGAACTCTTTGGTAAAGACTCGGCACACAGTGAGAGCTGCTGAGAGCGTCAGACTGTGTGGCTGGACCTTCTCATTCAGGGCGCGCGTCCTCAGCCTGGGAAGTAGAGTTTGGACGAGGCTACAGGAGGGAACTTCTCTTTTGTCTCATCACTACACCTTCTTCTCCCCTCCGCTGTCCGGCAGTTCAGCTGTCAAACCTCCTCAGTCTCCTCAGCCTGACCTCCTCAGCTGTCGCCTCCTCAGAGAAGTGGAAACCATAGGGAGGAGGAGCTCCTCTCTGGCTGCTTTGTCCTTAATAGATTCACACACTTTAGATTTTGGCTGACTATTATCGAGAGACACTTTTAACTTAACACCAGTCAATCTCATCAGTCGTCTCCTCTCTTACCTCTGTCATTCAGACTGTTTCTGATGGCCGCCTCTAACTGCTCTTCCTCCGTCAGTCCACCTGTATAAGATCCTGTAGGGTTTGTTGTGTCATGTGATGGATACTGATGATTTGTTGCGTAATGGGGTGGATACTGACGATAACCTGAGTAACCTCCACCGGTGCCACTGTAGCCTGCCCACATAAACAAGCACACATGACCCAAGTGATCAAATTTTAAAAAATAACACGGTAAAGGTTTAATCTGCAGTTTTCATCATCCTTCTTATCATCAACAAATCCTGTGAAAACACCAAATAAATGTTTTCTCTAAGTACTTTTCCATTTTCATTCCTGTCTGTGGCACTTTGTTTCTACAGAAGATGTCAAAAAAAAAGGACATTTATATATAGTTTGATTTAAAGGACCAGCGTGTGGCATTAAATTGCATCTAGCAGTTGGATTGAAAGTATATTAAACGTTTCCCGTGTGCCAGGCATGAACTCCAGGTTAGTATTGCTTCAGTATGTGTTTACTGGATCCTCAGAGATCTCTTCCTCCAAGACAAACAGACCAAATTAGACCAAATGACCTTGAGCTTGCATGTGATTTCTACAACCTGCTTATGAGTGCTCATCTTTTTTTCTCTTTTTACCAGGAGCCGTATTATCCACAGAGATCTCTTCTTCTCCAAAATAAACAGACCAGGTAATTTAAATCAGTTAAAACACTGAATGAAGTAGTTTCCAAAACTGCTTGTAATGGAGGGACTGCCAAGTACGGTGGACGACACTACAACACAAATGTCTGTCTTTTGGTTTGTCTGTTCTGGAATACTACAGAAAAACATGAGGAACACGGCAGACTCTGTAGACAAGGACCCACTCCCTATGTATATATTAACAGCTCATTCTAAAGTAACGACAACACAACCATTCTTATTTTTAGATGATTATACAATAAAGAAAACATACATTTCTGCAAATAAAGCCCCCAAAATCCTACACACTGGACCTTCAAAAATGTTTTAATGAAATTAGATTCCTAAAACAAGCTGGCACTGTCGTTGAGGTTCCACAATTTTTGCAGTCTAAAGTTTTTCTAAAAAAATCTCTCCCTTCAGGTTACAGGCAAGGCATTCCTCTGCCATCATTATTTTATGAACATTACTGAGTGATCAAACAAACAAACACCTGAACTGCAGTTGAACAACTTGAAATAGTGGAAAGCCCTCTGAAAATACAATCATGTTGGTTAATGCTTTGTTACCTGAGGAGCCTGAGGAGCTGTAGTGTACACCGGGCCGGGGGTTATATCCGTTCGATGTCACAAACTCTGAAAATACATACAAACAGACTGGTTTAGTGTTGTTAACCCTTTGAAACCTGGATCAAGATCACTATTCTTGTGCTGCATTCAGATGCCTTTCACAAGTAATTAAACCTTTGGATCCTGAGCAAATTGGTTCGATTTATTGACAAAATGCGAAGAAAAAAAATTGGCAAATAAGGCATAAATGAAAATGTAATAAAATCTATTGAAAAATTATATAGTATATATATATATATATATATATATATATATATATATATATATATATATATATATATATATATATATAAAGATGAAGTTAAAGAAAAATGTTCAGAAAGCTATATTAAATAGTCATAACAGTATAATTTAAAATAATATTACAGAAATATTTTACTAAGTAATTCAGTAATTTTTCATTACTACATTTTTTCATTACTTTTTTTCAGTAATTTCCTCATTAGTCCTTGACTTCCCTTTTTTGGGGGTATTTTTAAGGTTATTTTCTTGTACTTGCAAAAATCAATTCCCTGCTCATTTTGGGGACATTTCTTCATAAGTTTCTCATTGCCAATACTGAATGAAGGAATGAACATTTATTTCAGAAAAACAAAATAAACAAAAAGATATATCAGTTCCAACAAATAGGCAGAATAAAGTGAAAAGCCTCCATAAATTCCATTTACAAGCACTGACATGCCTGAAAAGGAGTAGAAAGAAGTTTACACATACAGTATTTAATCCTACCCCTTCTCCACAAATAACCCAATTGCTGGGGTTTCAAGGGGTTAATGTGCATTTAGATTTGTGTATGGATTAAAATTGAGACACACAGATCTGAACATGGAGTCAAAGCTTTCTCAAGAATTATTTCATCATTCACACAGCTGAAACTGAGAGCTGTACATGACCTGAGTGACAGCTAAATATTACTTTTTAAGCTTTTGGGAATTCAGTTATCTTTAGAACTTTTAGATTAAACAGAGGACTTTTGACAGGTACAGGGGCCTAAGATTATAGATCACAGTCAGCAAATACAACAACACACACATAAATTCAGACCTGCACACTTTTTCATGACGGCCTTCAGAGGTCCAGCAGTGTA
Organism: Plectropomus leopardus; assembly: GCF_026936395.1. Classification (NCBI taxonomy): domain Eukaryota; kingdom Metazoa; phylum Chordata; class Actinopteri; order Perciformes; family Serranidae; genus Plectropomus; species Plectropomus leopardus. The sequence goes on along the minus strand of NC_142181.1, from coordinate 33,921,024 downwards.
GAGCAGACCCACCAGGATACCTGCCAGGTGACCTATGAAAGAGGTCCTGAGGAAGCACACATTAACTCCTACTAATCAAACTCTCCCATCTAGTGGACAATTTAATTCACAGCATCTACATGCATTTACTAACAGGACAACTTTACTAACTGTCTAACTGAACCATGTCAAACTGTCAGTCACTATCACTCCTAAAGATCAAATGTCTCTGAAAGAAAGGCCAACCTGTTTGCTCTGCACGTGGAGCTGTGTCAGATGCGAGCTTGAGGGGAGTTAAAGAAGTATTTCACAGCTGGAAAGATGACCTTTTAATAAAACTAGGATGTCTTTGCAGAACAAAGGCAAAAGAAAAAATTTAAATTGGTGCCACATGACCAGAAAAAAACAAAGACAAAGGACACTTTAGGTCAAGCAGCAGAAAACCTACAACTACCAGAGTGCAGTGCGCCACAACAGACTGATAAATGCTCCTGCTGGTGGGTGACGAAGTGCGAACTCGTTCGTGTGAAACAATGGCGGCTGGCTGGCAACAAACGATCTTGTATTCCAGTTAAATGGTGAGCTAAAAAATGATTGAGGCGAGAAATATGCATCTCAGCGACAAACTCTTACGTGGGATATGTAGGCACTGGTTAGATAGAGGGAAGTTTACCACAGCTCATTTGCACATACTGCACACATTGTTCTGATGCAAAGCTGGTTTGAAATCGGTGAGGAAGATTTAACCGTCCCTCTTGGGATGTGTTGATTGTATGATGTGAGTCTGACTGGTAACTTACCCAGGTGATGTTATGTGGATGAGCACAAGCTCCACCCAGCTGACATAGCGATTAGACACAGGGACACCCATCACATAGGTCACACCTCCAGGGTGGTAATGGTTACTAAGCACCTTCAGAGCAAACAGGACACCTACAAACACAATCACATGAAGAAAACTATGAATTAATTAATTAATCGCAGCTATATTTTCTGCCATAATTGAAGTTTTTTAAAAAGTCACATCTTTCACAGCAGTTATACTGAACATTTCTGGCACTTTTACCCGAGAAGCCAACAGCACAGGCCATGCTGTAGGACTGGTCCTGTGTCAGCTCTGTTAGCACCGCCTCCAGCAGCAGGTAGACAAGCCCGGTGAGCAGAGAGAAGACCGACAGCAGGTAGAGGAACCAGGGTCTGCCCAGCCGTCGCTCTAGTTTGGTACCTTTCCAGAGGAAGGACACCATGTTGAAGTAGAGATGCCAATCATCTGCGTGGTGCAGCGGGGACAGCAGGAGGCGGCGCCAGTCTTTAAACCAGTATGCCTGCTGGACACTCACACAGGCCTAAGAATTGAATAAATATTAGTATTTGTATTAGTATTATTAATAATATCAATTCAAATAAAAAATATTAAAGATCAAATCAGTAGCAAGACAGCTAAGACAAAACACACTTGATGATAAAATAAAAACAGGAAAATATGTAAAAATATGTGTATAATGATAAAAGTAACAGAAAACATGAAAATATAATATAATGGTTGTCGGTCCCACAACTGCCTGTCAGATCACAATTAAGTGTCCCTAAAATGTATGGCTGTAATTGTATTTAACCATAATTAGTGCTGTTTTAGTGCATTACCTGCATCAGTGGAGCTGCAGGGAACAGGTACAGGTACACGTTGAGTCCCAGGACAGCCAGTGTGACAGGAGGGATGTTGTCCAGACCCAGCTGAAACACCTGGGAGGCCAGCAGCATCAGGCCCAGGTGGGATCCCCTCTGTCTGTTCCGCATACTGGAAATAGCCTGTGAACAGACAACTGTCAGATTATTTTTCAATCATTTCTGCTTCACCAGAGAAAGAAAAGAAGAAGTGTAAACCAAAAAATGCAGCGTAACCTCAAATATGTAAATGGCTTTCTTTTTTAAAATTTGTCCTGATTTGCATGCTGTGTATTATACTTTATTTAACTCTTTAACTCTTGTGAAACTGGTCTTGATTTCTTTTAAATACACAGACAGAGAGTGAAAAATGCAAGAAATTAAAAAAAGGAAAAAAATCCTGAAAACACTTTTATATTTAAAAAAAAAAAAAAGAGAAAGATTTAAAAAAAAAAAAAAAAAAAATGAAATGGCCTCGACTGTGCTTTTTTTTTTTTCTTTTTTCCTTAACAAGATTTTAATACATAATTAAGAGAATTACAAGCACTTTTCTTGACATATTTTCAAATCATTTCCTTTTGCAGATTGTGGTAAATTTCTTGCCAAGTTGCTCATTATGTTGTTGTTTTTCTGGGATATGTTAATGATTTACAGCAACATTGATGTTTATACATTAAAATTTCTTGTGCAGTGTAAAAACGAACACTCATACCGCTCTGCACACAAAATGCGCTTCTCAAAATCAGGCTATAAAACTCATACATTCATATGATTTTCTACTTTCACTGAGATTATTTTTCTTAAGCAACGAAAACAGCGAAACGGTTAGGTTAAGAATTTGAGCTAAATAGCTGGTGAACAATGTCCTACGATCAACCTAACGAAAGCTAAAAGCCTAACATGAAAAGTTAAAGTACTCTGTAAAACACCAAAGTTGGACAATTTTAACCGGGAAACGTATCTGCAGCAAACTTACTGTCAGTTCAGTCGGTTGTCATGAAGCTCGCGCACACCTCTTCCTCCTTTAGCGATGCTTTGCTAATGCTAATGCTAATGCTAACACATTATGGTTTGAGTCACGGGTTTTAAATACGCTAGCACGTCGAGTCCGCTTCAAACGATATAACGATCTCAGACGTATTTAAATTTCTTTATATACGTCACAGAAACACATCAGCAGAGAGAGTTTCTCGGTGTTACATCATTTCTGGCACTTACTAGAAAAGACGCTGAAAGTTTGAGTTGGGTTGAGTCAGCTATCACGTGACAATAACAAATTTACGTATCTCGCGCAGGCGCAATCAAGGTTTCTTCTTATTCGGTGAAGTTTTTGACGATTAGCATCAATGTGCGTCCCTCTACCGCCACCTGCAGGATTTGATCAGATACAGCCTATGGTCCGCTCCAGTTTTTAACAGTTTTTTGCACCTCCTTTAATGTACTGGCATGAATGAACGCTGTCTTCTGGAATTTCTTTTTGCTTGTTTTATTACAATTGACTAGTGTCATTTATCTGTTTTCTAAAATATTGTTTAATAAAAAAAAAAAAAAAAAGATTGAAAGGAGGGGAAAAAGTACCCCGGGGATTACTGTTTTTTCATAAATATAATGAAGCTGTTATAAATATTTCAAATAATATTTAAAGCAAACATAAATAATAACTGCATCTCAAATATAAATACAATGTGCCATATAGCGTTGGTTTGGTATGATAGAAAATACATTTCAGTCAAAATAATAAAGTTAGACGATGAAACGATGAACATGTTTTATCTGTTCATCCGTCTGCAGCTCTGCATGCGGTTCCTGCTAGAGTCCACAAGAGGGCACCAGTAAAACCCTAAAGGTCTTGTAGTATTTCTATGTGATGATGTGATTATTTTGATACATTATTTTGACATACGAATACCCTTGTATCTTCTCTATTTATATTACTATCCTACCAAGAATATTTGCTTGGCAGAAAACTAATGTATGCATGCTGTAATCCGTGTATGTCTGAAGATCTGCATGTAGTTCCAGTTAGTGTCCACAAGAGGGCGCCATTACACCAGGCGCCAACAGCTGACATTTAAACTCAAATAAATAAATCAAAATAATGAAATACTTATTTAAAATATATCAAAAGGTTGGGTAGGTATGTTTGATAAGATAAGATGGATACGATTTCATTTAAAATATAAAAATTAGAGATATAAACGGTTAACATGTTATAATCTGTCTGCAGCTCTGTATGTAATTGCTGCCGATGTCACTAAAAGGCGCCATTCGGCAGTCGTCGGTTTCTGGTGTAGTGTCGCCCTCTGATGGACATCGGCTGGAATTACAAGTAGAGCTGCACACTATATTCAAAGGCTCTGATATTGATACTGATATAAATGAATCATGAAATAATAATTGAAAAAAATATATATATATCGAAAGGATGACTTGGTCTGTAAAATAAGTACATTTAAATAAAGGGATAAAATTAGTGGGAAAAAAATGAAAATATGTTTTAATCTTTCTTTGTGTCTAAACAGCTTGTAGCTCTCAATGTTGTCCACTAGAGAACGTCATTAGAAGTCCAGTCCAAGCCAGAGACCAGCAGCTGACCTCAGTCAAACTACATGAGAACCGTGCGTTTGCTGCCCTCCAGTGGTCACAGTGAAGAACTACAGCAAGGAACACCGTCAAGTTACGACATAACAACACAGCACAGACACTTCCTCTCAATATTTTCAAAATATGATTGAAAAATGTAAGTGCAGTCTGCAATAACTTCAAGGACTCATGGAATTGTCACGTGATTATACTATATAAATTTATTCGGATTCTGAATTATTTCCGTTATTTATGAGAGGGGAGGGTGGTGCACAAGTGGGAGGCATGACAAATAATTTTTTAAGCTTTGGGGAGGGATTTATAATTTTTATCTTGGCTAAAATAAGGGATATGCAACCTTAAATGTTTAGATTTTGTTTTTATTTTATTGCAGATTTTTAAAGAAATTTTCATTCTTTAGACATCGCTAAAATTAAAACATTATTCCCAGCTAGAAATTGCAAAACAGAAATTATAGTTGGATTTTCCAATTTTTAAATTACATGTACAGTTTATTTTTACATTTGCAATGCTAGCTTTTTTTCTAACTTTAAAACAAAAAATTGTCTACCTTTTATAGGCTAGATTATGTGTGTGTGTGTGTGTGTGTGTGTGTGTGTGTGTTTTTTTTCTCTATAGTTTATGAAAAGGGAGGGGGTGATGCAAAGAGGTGGAAACATGTCATATTGTCATATTTTTTTTAAAAGTAACCTACTGGGGAGGGACACATGTAAATGGTTATAGTTTGTATTTATTCTACTTCTTAAAAATGGCCAAAATTACACTATGGATCATAACCAGAATTGTTAAAACAGAAATTATCATTAGATTTTCAAATACTCGATGGTCCTTGCAAACATCATGTGAGATGAACACTTCCATCAGAAAAAAAAAATATATATAAAAATAAGTTAAATAAATCTGAAGTTAAAATAGTGATATTGCATGAAAAGTAGTGACTTTAGTAACCGTCTTGTTTAAAATTTGGCCAAAAATAAATGTTTGCACGAGCCAACCATGACATGAAAAGAGTGAAAAACCATAGCTTTTTTTAATTCAACAATTTCATCTTCAACATTCAACTTTCAAACATAAAAGGGTAAGTTTTAAAATTTTAACAACAAACTTGTGAACTGGTGAAGGGAGGGTCACACATTTTCCCCCAAAAATCCATCAGTTAGTTTTTGTAGCTTTGGGGTGGTTCAAAACCTAAAAACTTACACACAAACAAACAAACCAAATCCCACCCCCAGCCAGCCCCTCCTGTCATAAATAAAGAACAGTCCCTAAATAGGCCCAGATTACAGCCTGTACGGATGTCAATAAATTTGCAGTTTAAGTTTACATTTATTTGCAATACTAGTTGTTTTTTGTTGTTGTTTTTTGTGTGAACCTCCTGTAGGAGATACGTTGTTTATGCAGTGAAATATGACCTTATCTTTTCATTATTATTTTTTATTAGGATTGGCAACCAGTCAGCCGAAATGAAATAAAAAAAAAATAGGGTGGCAATAAGACATTAAAGACTGTCAGCACTTTCATAAAAGTGACGGCCCGTTAGGGGATAAACCTCCCGCTTCCCTAAATACTCTTTGGGATCAATTACGAGCACGTGCGTACCGCTTCACCATGAATAATTCAGGAAGTCCGTCACCGGGATCACATTTCTCTCCTCAGACGCTTCAGCTGGACGTGACACGTTTGTTTACATCCGACTCCAGCAGTTCCGGTTTTGCATTTTGTACAGCTCATATCGTCTCTGCCTCACGCGCCTACAGTGATCACGAACCGGAGCTGGCGGAGAGGCTGTTGCTATAGTAACAGCGGTACGCAGGGCAGAAACAGGAGAGGATGTTTAGTCAAGTCCGCGAGACTGTATACCGGGAAACTGTTTTCTCTTCAAAATAAAAGCATAGGATTGTCGCAGAATTTAATACAAATACATAAAATGAATACATATTTAATATGTATTTCCAGATATAAAGTTTTTATTAAATATATCAATTGTCTAAATTTAGTTGAATTTTTATTAAAAAATCAAACATATTTACAAGAAATGCATTGATAGGCCCACAATAATTCTGGTAATAAAACACTGGCATTGTTGTTATGGCATATCAAGTGAAAGAAATGACTTTTGTGGAAATTACATTTTGTCCCATAATATCTCAAATTCTCAGGGACTGTTCAAATATTTTTTTAACAACTGGGGAGGGACTTGACTTTTTTATTTTTAATTTTGGCTTGGGGGAGTGGCATCCAATTTAAATGGCAGTATTTTGTACTTACTTTAACACCGGTTTTTAAAGAAAGCATGCCTCCTCTGACAAATAAAGAACAATTCCTCATAAATGTCAGCTGGCAAATCTTCATTTTAGCATTGGCTTTATATATATATATATATATATATATATATATATATATATATATATATATATATATAAGAACAATACAAAATGTTTTTTTTATCTAAATATTTGTACATTTAAACGAAATAAAAGCCGTTTAGAAATGACAGCCAATAAACATATTCTTGATTTCACAAAAGATAATTACCTTGCTTTCCTCTTATTCTTCCTCTCATTTTGTACACTGTGATAGAGATGGCACTAACCCCAATGAAATAAGAATGAATGAAATGAAAAAAAAACCCCTAATATATAGCCCATTAAACATAAGCATACATTTATGCCCATTTCATTGGGCATTTAAGAGTAATCTAGCCAATTTAAAGTTAATATTGATCAATATAAAATTCAAAATTTAGCAGGACTGATTGTCAGTCTAGGTGAAGTGTGAATATAGCAAAAGCCAACACTGAAGGCCATTTTTAAAATTAGAATAACAATCATGTTATGTGAAAATATAACTCTTAATGTAAAGGACAGGCTAATGGAAATAGAAGTGCTGGGTAGTCATTTAAATTTGACATGAAAATATTTGAGCAAACTCGGTAAAATATCGTCAGGTGGGTGTGACTTTTAATTTGAAGGCGGCCAGCGGAAGTGCAGTATATAGGGCGGTTTGCAGCTTGACGCAGGCGGTGAGTCAGGAGGAGCGGGAGAGGAGAGAGGGGGAGCAGGTAAAGGTGTGCGTCTGTTCGCCTGTTTGTGAATGTGGGGTAGACAGGAAGGGGTGACGGCGTGAAGAAGAGACGGAGAGGGGAGAGAGGACAAAGAGGACAGAGAGGAGGAGGAGCCGGACAGAAAGCAGAGAAGAGGGGAGGATGACTGAGAGGATGTCTTCTAGCGGGAGCCTGTATGACAGCACCAACCTGCTGCTACAGTACTGCAACAACGGTGAGCTGCAAACACTGAGAAAAACACTACAAATACATCTCCATAAAGCACAAAGTCCAGCCAAACATGCTCTAGCAATGATATTAGGTGGAGAGATTGTAGAAATAATATTTACCAGCTGCCATTGTTTTCTGACTGCAAATTAGCCTGATTAAATGCATTATTTATGACTGTCATTAAATTTACAGCTTAATTTTACACATATTTGCAATGCCAGCTTGTTTTAATTTAAAATGTTGTCTACCTTTTATAGAGATTTTATGTTTTATTTTTGATTATTTGGCTTTCTGTCACTGTTTTAGGGACTGTTTGTTATTTATGAGAGGGGAGGGTGTGGTGCACAATGGTGGGAGGCCCATCAAATAATTTTTAAAGCACCTGGGAGGGACTTAGGTTTTTAATTTTGGATTAGGGGAAGGAAATACAACTTGAAATGGTTGTATTTTATATTTATGTTAAAGAAAAAGGCATGTTTTCTATTTAAAAAAACAACAACACCAAAATTACACAATTTATCATAGTCAAAAACTATAAAAACATAATGATTATTGTGTTTTCAAATTTCAAATACTGTTTTGGACACGTGTTTGACAAATGCTTCTACAAGATTAAAAAAACAAACAAATCTTACCTTTAAATAGTGATATTTAATCAAAATCACTTTAAGAAAACACACCCTCTAGTAAAATACATGAAAAATTCAACAATTTAAAGTTGTATGCTCTCCTACTAAGCCAAAATAATTTGTAAAAAATTACTTTGCATGCAGTGTATTGAAGACAAATCATTTTGGTGTTTTTTTTCTTCAAAAAAACATAGTGGCATCATCACAAAAACTTGGCATTTAAAGGGTTCAAATTCTGAAATTTAATGAATATGTGATATTTATGATTAGGACTGATATTGGTTCAAAAAAAGAACCTGATGAAAGTAGAAAATAATATTAATGTATGATATTTTTAAAGCTTGAGTTGTGTGCATTTTGTGTGCAGAGCTGTATGAGTGTGTGCGATATGATAACGGGCCTAAAAAAAAAAAAAAAACAGAGGCAGATATGAGCAACAGGGCAACAGTCAAGCTACAGGATAATTTAGCAGGATACATGTTGTGTTTTCACAGACATTTGCCGAATAATAAAGGCATCCAGACTCGTGCTGACAGATTTGGTGACGTCAAAGCCATATTTTTAACTCTCTGTGCCTGTAACAAAACTGAAGGGATGGTCTCAACTTTTGGTCTATTTACTGATATCTGATGGTCATTTGGCAGTTTTCATAGCCGCTCTTCTTCCTCTCCCAGTCTTCTGTCTCTGTATCCATCACATCCTGTTTTACAAATATAATGCAAACAGCCAGCTGCTGCTTCCAGGACAGATCATATCTGTGGTGACGATAGCTGGTTATTAAAATGTATCTCTGTCAGCTAACAAGGCCATCATGGTTTCTCCAGCTGTTTTAAACAAATTAGATACCATTTTTCCGCATTGTGTTTTCACAGTCAGGGAGGATTTATGTAGAGATGTAAAATATCATGATCAGATAACCCTTTGGAACTTGTGCAAATTGGTCTGATTTCTTTCAAGAACATAAGAAAAAGGGACAGAGCACCTTTTTAAGGAATGCCCACCAAAATAAGTATGAAATTAGTAAAAGTTTCCTGAAAATTTTCTGAAAATTAGCTCACAAAATAGTAAAATAAATAAATAAATATATTTAAAAAACAAACGGGAACAGGAAATGACCTGAAAAAACTAATATATATATATATATATATAAATATATTTTAGAACATTTTTTGGTTAATTTTCTAGTTATAATCTCTCTTCTATTTCAATTTATTTATTTCTTGTCATCTTTTATTAAGTTTTTTTTCAAGTTGCTCCTTGCCTTTTTTTCCCCATGTTTTCAAAACAAATCAAACCAATTTATTCAGGTGTCAAAGGTCTTAAAATGCTTGTGAAAAGCGCCTGAACACGGTCCAAGAAAACTGACGTTGATGCAGGTTTCAAAGGGTTAAATGCACTAGGTTGTGATCTGAGCAATGTGTCTGTGGTTTGACACACTGTCCCTGCAGTCTGCTGAACGTCACAGACGGCCGTCCTGAGCGACAGGTGCAGAGACAGCGAGGGCTCATGGGTGTCTGATCAGAGCTGTGGTGTTGTGTGTTTGCCAAGATGTGTCGCTCATACCTTTTGGTGAGACTTGTGGTCCGAAGCCTCCTGTAGCCCCACAGGTCGAGATTAAAGTTAAACTATGAGAAAAATATACAAGTGAGAGTGAAGCAAAATAAATTCTTAAAGTGAATAAAGTCAGCTGCAGGTTAACACATGATCGACTTGACGCGTCGGACAGCCGGTCCTGCAGTGAGGGAGCAGCTGCTGAGCCCGGGAGTGTCCAGAGCAGGATGTCGTTTGTCTGCCTGTCTCCATGTGGCCATTTATTAAATTAAAAATAACGCTGTTAAAGTCTATCGTACTCCAAGCAATCACCAAATTACATTTTTGTTTTATGTTAATAATTTCAACGGGGAAGGAGAACCGACAAGTTCTTTTTTCCAACTTTTTAATGATATTTCTGCTTTAACAGGGTTTCTGCCCCTTAAAATGTAATGAAAGGCATTGGATTAAATACTTAAAAATACCTTAATTTTAACTAAATCTTTTAAAAGTCTTAAAAATGCATTTGAAGTAGGCTTTTATAAATTTAAACATCTATTTTTTAAAAATAATTTGCTGAACGCCTCTCATATAACGTCACACAGATCAGGTGCAGAATCCTAAAATGTTGGCATGCACCTGATAGATAAATCGCATTATTATACATTCACAATCATTGACATATCTCAAGCTGTAATAAAAAAAGTACTTTGTATGCAGTATATTGAAAACAAATCATTTTCTTTTTTTTTTCTTCTAAAAACATAGCGGCATCATAAAAAAAAACCCATGCATTTAAAGGGTTAAAATTCTGGGGGAGCGTTGTTGCCTTTAATTGATAGGACAGCACAAGTGTGAAAGTGGAGAGAGAGAGGGGTGACATGCAGCACAGGGCCGAGGCCGGAATCAAACCTGTGGCCGCTGCGGTGAGGACACAGCCTCTATACACGGGGCGCCCACTCTATCCACTGAGCCACCACGCGCCCCATGTATAATAGTTTTTAAAGCTTGATTTTGAAAAGCACATTTTGTGTGCATGAGTATGTGTGAGTGTGGGCCCTAAGGGTTAACGCATGACTGCGATTAAGAAAAGGCCATTGGTCACATATCTCAGGTAAAGGTCCTCACAAGTATAAGAAGCCTGCATGTGTTTGCTGACATTTGCTGATATTGTTTTGATGCCCAGATGGAAAGAAAAAAAAAGTCTTTTGGCTTCTTTCACTCTTAGAGGTCAAAGGTCAAAGTCTGTGGAGCTGAAAGAGACTCAGCATCGTAGCAGAAACACTTCAGCCTGTTACTAAATGCTGTGAAGGCTCAAGAATCTGCAGGATTCTCGTCCTATCTGTGCTGTGAGGACTGCATTACAGCATGCGGCAACCATACACAGACACAGCAATGATATTTTTTGGCATTTTGGGTTGTGACTTATAGGAAAGTAATTCTGAAAAATTGCCCCTAACATTTAAAGATCTGGAGGACAATGGAAGTTATTTCTACTACTAAAACCACGAAGAGCAACAGAGCGAAGTAAAATATAACACATTTACCATGATAGGTGTTGGAACTGCTGCTGAAAATAGGCCTGTGTGAAGTGTGAACCAAACCTGAGATACTGTAGAGTCAGGAGGGGTCGGTGGTGATATTCCACCTGCTGTGCGGCAGCAGGTGAGACGCAGGTACAGAGCAGTGAGGACAACAATACGAAACAGCGTGGGCCGTGTTGTGTTGGGAAGGAAACGTCTTGTCTGCCACCCTGAGTCTGGATGTGTTGTTGATCTCAGCGGTGCAGCATCTGCCAAGTGAGCTCCAATCAACCAACTTCTTTCTTCCTTTTTTTGTTGTGTCTGTCTGACTGTCTTTCCTTCTCTTCCTCTGCCATCTGTCCTCTCGGTGTAACCAGAGATCGTCTGCAGCGTGCTCATCAGATCGGCTCTCCTCGGCCACCTGGTCACATTTTAAACAAACACAGTTGGTGTTCTTTCTTTTTATAGTTTTATAGTTTTTGTGTGCTCAGGTGACAGATGTTTCACGTCTACGTAGGGCAATATAATGAGTACGTTTAGCATCTCTAATACTGGCAGCCCTCATGGTTTAACCCTTTGACACCTGGATGGACCTCAGTTCTTCCTGTGCTGTGTTCAGACACCTTTCATGAGCATTTAAACCTCTGAAACCTGAGAAATTTAGTCTGATTTATTTCTAAAACATGGGAGAAAAGATAATGAGCAATTTAGCTAGAAATCTTGTGAAAATTTCAAATTATTTAAAGGTGACAAGGAAATGAGCTGAAAATTAGCTGGGGGCAGTTATATTATCCAAACCTAGGGAAAAACAAAATAATAATAATAATAATAATATCTATTTTCAGGTCATTTTCTTGTGACTTTTAAACTTTTTTCTTGCAATTTTTTGCCATTTATTAAAGGGTTTTTAACTTTTGCAAAACAGTGTGCCTTGAAATATTTTTGGTTTTGACTTATTGACAATAGAAAGTCTAACCTCTCCCTCCTCTTTTGGTTATTTTTGGCCTTGAATCCAAAGAGCAGCTGTTTTTCAAACTTACACATGTGCAGTAGCACTCCCTAGCCAAACTTCTTTATAACCATTTCTTCTTAAGTTGCCCATTGCCTTTGTAATGTGTTTTTGAAAGAAATCAAGCCAATTTGCTCAAGTTTCAAAGAGTTATTCAAAATTATCCTGTTGAGGTAAACTCCACCCATCTGTGACTCCAGGCAGCATAAAACAAACCTAAGGCTATGTTCAACACACTTGATATTTTTAAAAAGTTGACTGCATCAAACGTCTACCATTGCTTATTGAATCACATTTTTACTTTCAAAAACACTAAATTAATACTTTCACAATCACTTACATGACTTGGATGAAGTTGCACAGCAGCAGCCCCACATGGCAGTCAGCAATAACTGTTAGTGCACACAGAGCAGTAAACTACACTCTTCTCAGACCTGCTGTCTTTAGGTCTTTTGTGTCATCACTGCTCATATCCACAACTGAAATTGAGCAAGGAGGATTAAATCTGTCTTAACGGGCCAATCTTTAAAAAAAAGAAAAGACAAAAAAACATTTTCTGATTCAGTTTGGTAAGAGTGGTGTATTTAAACATACTACAACTTCACAGTCAACTCACTGTGCTTCTTTGGGTCCTGAGCAAAACACCAGGGTCCCGAACTACTATAGATTAATTATGATGTTTAGATGTATTTCTAACCCTTTTCACCCCAAAATAAGTGAAAAAAAAGTTCTTCTGACACAGCTTGTCACAGAGGGGGGTTCCAACTATGGTGGCTGATGCAAAAACACAAATGTCCCTATCTAGAGCCAATCAGAAACATTGAAATGCATCCCTCCTCTGCAAAAAAAAAAAGGAATATCCAAATGCCTAAATGATTAAAGGATACCCAAATAGCAGAATAGTTGAATGTAATTATTAATTATTATTGTGAATTAAATCATGTAAATATTTGAATATTTGCTTGACTCTGACCGCACCACTGCGGTTATTAAAAGTAGAGCATGGATTCAATTAATGGGTATATTTTGTATAATGTTATATATTTTACAAGTTAGCTTGACCAAGAAAACCATAGACATGTCACAGCTACTCATGATCAGACACACCTGTAAAATACAGTGAGACATGCTTCCCTCCGCCCTGCTGCTGCACTGAGCAATAGAATGCTGTATACTTTTTTATGCAAAATGTATTAATACTGAATGTGCTGCATGTCCAAATTGCATCAACTGTCATTTGTGACATAATAATTTGTCACTATACATGAAGGACAAAAAAACAGAGATTCTTTGCTTTATAGTTAAAAAATGCTGCTGTAATCCCTGTGTGTGCTAAAAATACACACATTAACAAAGTGCATGATGACATCATGACCATATTTACAGTGTATAGATGTGTTCTGGGTGCGTGCCAGCAGTGCAGAGTACAGTATGTTCTTTCAGCTGTAGATTGAGATGAAATAACTGAAGCAGTGTGTGTAGTGTTACAGCAACAAGAGCTGTCAATCCAAGCACACTGTACTGCTGCACAGACCTGTGATCTGCCAACTTTTGGGGCAATTACTGAAGACAGAAAAAAAACACATCATGGAAATAGAGCGCTGCAGAAATGAGTCCTTTTTTGAGGGTGTTTTGGGTAGATACCTGGTATAAGGTCTGTGGTTAACACAAGCTGAAAACCACATTAAATACATCAGTAAATACCCCACTGTGAAATTTGAAGATTTCATGTGTCTTGAGACAGCTGTTGACAAGTGGCTAAAAGGACAACGGAACATCACACCAAATACGGCGTTAGAGCCTCGCTGTGGTGGCAACGTTAAGTCATGGGACTTAAGTTAGCTTTTTACTTGTGATGATTGCATTACACTTGGTGGTGTTTATTTGTGAAGATTATCTTGCTAAACAAAATGTGTATGTTTCATACAGTTTGTTTGCCACAGAGCTCATGTTCTGCCATAATCAAAATTCAACGAAAAATAATCCCATTGGCTTTGTGGTGAGGGAACCAGGGCGACACTAGCTTCTATGTTGTGCAACAAAATAAACATCATCCTTGCTGAACTCTATAAAGAAACATCATCCAGTGCAACAGTGCAGCTCACTGATGTTTTTAAGTAGCTTTTGGACAACAATAGAGCTCTAAGGTGCAGAGGAATTCGATTCACATCTACATATGACGCACTAGGTATCCTTCTTCATTTTTTGTTGATGTTTGGTGACACCCTGTAAATTTACACCTGTTAAATGCATTGTGTCCTTTCAAAATGCACATCTGTTTTCACAGGAAATGTACAGGTTTGGCTTGTTTCCTGCATAAAGCCTTTTCCAAAATAATGTTAAAACATAACTTAAAAGACTTCATATTTATGTTTATTTCCTTTAGCAGCAAAAGCATGTGGTTAGGTTTAGAAAAAAAACATCATAATTTAGGTCAATATGCATACTAGAAGTGAACAATGGGCTCCCGATTGAAAGTCCGGGGTTTGTTGGACCCCCTCATCTCTCTAACACCTGCCCTATATAATGCTGGCGTATCATACACCACAAAAGGGGGCTTTTGACATCATTGTCTTATGCTGAAATTACTGACCAAGTGGCAATATTTGAAAGTTCAGAATGACATCTGGCTTTGGCTGCACAGACAATACTTACTGTCAATCTGTGGGATTTGATGACAAAAAGGAAAATAGAGAATATCACCAGATTTATCTCGAATGAAAAAATCAAAGTCAGCGTTATTGGTGTTACTATTTTTCACATTTTCACACGAGAGCCTGTTTTTAAGAATAACTGCCATGAGAGCTGTGCATTTTGAATTTCACTTGTGTGCAAATGCAAAGTAGGGGCATGTGGCTCACGTGTGCTGCGTCACTTTTATGTTTGTGTGAGTGTGTGTCTATGTGTGTCATTGATACTGAGTGTGGCTCTGCAGCATCTCTTCCTGGTGGTGCCTGGCTGTACAGATGCTGATTCTGGTGCAGCGTGTGTGTGTGTGTGTGTGTGTGTGTGTGTGTGTGTGTGTGTGTGTGTGTGTGTGTGTGGCCCTGAGCCAGGCTCCACCCCCTCTGCCTGAGTCCTCACTGCCTATAGCTAATGAGATGAGATGAGGAGGAGGAAGGATGGAAGTAAAGGAGGAGAAGATGGGGAAGGAGGAGGAGGGAAAAAGGGGGGAGGGGATGATGGGAGGAAGAGGGAGTGGTCTAGGAAGAGGGGATGAGAGGAGGAAGTGGAGGCGGAGGAGGGAGTGGTTCAGCAAGAGAAGATGGGAGTTTGTGAATGTGTGTGTGTAAAAGAGAGAGGCATTGTGCAGTGATCACAGACGGGGAGGGGAGGAGTCCAGAGAGCCTCCAGGGGAAGCAGAGTGGGAGCAAGTGGCAGCCTGACTGACTGACTGAGTGTTTGCTGTGGACTGACACACTGGTTGATTGACAGGAGGAGTGACCAGGCACTTAGCGTGGCAAGATGGCAGGTAGGCGAGACGAGCTCCACCTTCATCATCACTTCACTGCACCATGAATATTTCAGCAGCTTTCAGTTTTCTTATTGCCCTGTGCCAACCTCCCATTGTCCATCTCTCTCTCTCACACTCTCACACACACACACACACACACACACACACACACACACACACACACACACACACACACACACACACACACACACACACACAGCCCACAGCCCACAGCCCACCCCCCCTGAATTTCATCATCCATATCTCTCCATCCATCTTTCCCCCCAGTCTGCCTCCTCCTCTTCTCCATCCTTCCTGCTCTCTTGTCTACCCTCCTTCTTCCTCTCTCAGGTCATTTCTCTGTTTCCTCATAGCAGCCATGTGTCTGTTTCAGTCTACTGTCAGCTGTAGCACTTTACAGTGATGTCTGTCTGTGCTGGGACGGAGAGGGAAGTTAGCTCGCAACAGAAAATGTGTGTGTGTTGCCTGCTGAATATCAAGTAGATGTGGCCTCTGGTTTATAAGGAGAGTAATGGAATATCAGTGAAGTGTAACCACTGTTATTGTTTGTGTGTGTGTGTGTGTCTGTTTGTGTGTGTGTGTAGTGATTCAAGGGCAAACTGAAAAGTAGCCGGCTCTGCAGTGTTTTTAAACAGGTGTCCTGACAGGAGAGGGGATGAAGGTGAACCCTGCTGATCTCTCCAGACTTGTTTACTCACGTTCTCTCTCTCTCTCTCTCTCTCTCTCTCTCTCCTCTCTCTCCTTGCTTTCTATGCATCCTTCTTCTCTCGGTAAATATGATTGTATTTATTTATTTAACCCTTAGGGACTGTTTGGTGCATTTTATGTACTTTCCGTTCTTCATGTTTTTGATAATTTTGCTTGTCATCATGCATATGGCATACATTTTGAAAATATTGTGTAATTTCCAGCTCAGCTCCTACAATGAGTGTACACTGTGTAAACAAAACTGTTACATTTATACTGTTAAGTGCAATAATGCGCCAATTAAACCCATTCAAACTGCATATTTTGATTCCACAGCCATCAGAGCACACAAATATGCACTGCATTATTTCAGGGTGTCATTGACATATCACAGGCTGTGTTAATTTAAAAAGAATCTACGTTGCATGTCATACATTGAAAATAGTTCTTTTGTCATCTAAAAACACAGTGGCATCGTGACAAAAACCTGGCATTTAATGGGTTAAATTCTGAAAATCAATGGATATTTGATATTTATGATTAGGACTGATGTTTGTTAAAATAACTCAATGAAAGTAAAAATCCATATAAATGTATAATATTTTTTAAAGCTTGATTTTGAAAAGCGCATTTTGTGCGCAGAGCGATACGAGTGTGTGTAATATTAAAGTGGGCCTTGAGGGTTGAATGTAAAGAATGAGAGGAATGATGACAATCTATAAATTTTATGTTTTTGTCATGTTTTATGTATCTTATGTTTCACCAGGCAGAAACACCAGAAATTTCCCCTCATGTAACATATAAAACACTCAATAAACATATTTAACATACAACAAAGTGTATGTTAAAGGTCCAATTTAGGGGAACATACTGGCAGATATGGAGTATATCATAAGGATTATGTTTTCGTTAGTTTATAATCACCTGAAAATAAGAATTGTTGTGTTTTCCCTAAGATGAGCCATTTTTATCGACATAGGGAGCTTGAGAATCTGACCTGTTGCTCGCCATGTTTTTACGGTAACCCAAAACAGACAAACCAAACAGTGGCTCCAAATGGAGACATTTGTGTTTTTGCTTCAGTAGTTAGCAGCCCCTTCGCAATGAGCAGAACAATGTCCGAGACACACTGATATGTGAAACTGCACATGAAACCCACATGACACTGCTTGATCAGTGATTTTAATGGTTCAAATCACCCTGCCTGTGTGTTTTGGAAAGGAGGAGACCTCTGCTGATAATTTGGCTTAAGGTTAAAACCTCCAGCTCACTGGATCAGAAAAAGGGGAGCAGACATTAGCAGATGCAGGGCTAGTGGGCTGTCTGCAACGAGCCAGTGTCGGGGAAACACTGATTTACAATGTTAAACTGCTTCATTTCATGTTTTTACAGTGTAAGTCTATGAGAAAATGTCTTTTTGGGCCCAGCGGTACCACATGACAGACCCGGAAGTTGTACTTGCACGATTGGTCCGGTGCACTTCCTGGGGGCCTGTATTTGACTTGTATAGTCACACATTGCTTCAGACTTTTCTGCAATGCTTTAATGGTAGTTGATGAGATGGATTTACTACAGGTAGATGGGTAAATGAGGACAAAGTCGTTATACTCTCCTAAATATTCCAATGGCTTTGCCTGATAGGTAGTTATACTGTAAACAGACAGAAAAAAAATGTTTGTTTAACCTGCAGACTTCCACTACACCACTGCCTTTGGACTATGTCCAAAACTGTTCACTCTGCAGTCCACTAATAGCGCCATATTGTAGTGTAGCTTCTGAATGTCCAGAGAGAATTGTTGTACTTTATACACACTCAAATGATCTCTATGTAACTTAAAAAGCACAACAGAAGTAGAAGAAACTGGCTCACTATATACAGTTAAGAAATGCAAACACTACGGCTACATAGAGCTCATATATATTGACAGATGCGATTGCGATATGAGTTCAAAATTTAGTCGGAATGGCAATTTTTGCATTTCATTTTCACTAACAAAAACACAGCGATAAAGATATGATTTGTGCAGGGGTCTCTAAAAAAAGCATATTCCCTAACATCTGGAATATGACTGTAGGCCAGGCCAACTGTGTAGCACCACAATGTTTCACTTATAATGGTCTGTTGTGACACGTTTTACCTTCATCAAAAATTGCAGCATCTACAATTGCCCTTGGCCATATTTCAGTTTTGATAATTTGATTACTTGTGCAGCCCTAAACACACCTCAGTGTGTAGTGAAGTGTTTTGTTCTATTGAACTATTTTAAAGGCTGTCTTTGGATATAACACAGTCTCTTCCAGGTTCTTCTATTTGAGCATCTCCTCATTCTTTTTTTTCCCTCTATGTTCAGTTCGGTGGCAGTTTAGATAAACAAGATGATTGCTGTATTTAGTTAAAGATGAATCATATCTCTCTTTATTTCTCATTATGAGTCCTTTCTGTCTCCTCCCACCCACAATCTGTCCTCTCCTACTTCAGTCTCTCTTCTGACTCATTCCGTTTGTTTTCATTATTTTTACCTACTGCCTTTATTTTCATCTCATCTGCATTCTATCAAAAGACAGAAAAAATAAGTACTCAATTTCTCCCACACGATCACTGTTGAATAGTAGAGTATGGAGTATAGTATAGACTAGCTACGTTAGACAGTAAGAAGAGAGTTGTATAATGTAAAGCTTCAGAAGGTGAGACATCACTTTATTTGCATTGTTTTTCATATGAAGCATCCATAGGAGTGGGAATTCCTTTCATGGGAATTAGCTTTCAATAATTAATATATAATGTCTGAGTTTTAATTTTCCAATGGGTCACTGATTTAAACATTGTTTAATGAAGATGAATGAACAGCTTTTAGAAGCTGGCAGCTATTTAAAAAATAGAGACCCACCATTTAATCTGTAATGGAAACTCTGGGATATAATGCCATGTTTGAATTATTAATATATGAGCAGGAATGATTGTTTATATGTACTGCATAGTGCCGGGTGTAATGACTGAAATGTGTATGCGTGTTTTTCTGTTTGTTGAACTTGTATTAATTGCATTATGCCTACCACACACACTAGCAGACTTTTAGAGGATTTTTGAAAGACTAAAGTCTGACACCCTCTCATGGAAGTCTCACATCGTATGATTCATCAAAGACTCTTGCAGGGTCACTATTTTAAAGACTACATTAAGATTTATTTTGAGATTATTTCCCATCCAGCTCCTTGTGGAAAATATTACACCAAACCCCCCTTAAGAAATACGACATATTAACAATTCCTTATGTGTCCGCAAAAAACTCATAACTCTATCCAGAAAGAGAAACTACATTTCTCTACACAATACATTTTGGATTTTGTCACCTCAGCTATTTTCCAGCCTCTGTTGGTTCGATGGGCTATTTTAGTGGGAGGGGACTGCAGGAATGAGAGGCAAACCGTGATATACTGTGATTTTTGTTCTGTTAAAATTATTGCATTAGGTATTTATTCTGTCTTTTTTTTTAAGAACACATGCTGTATATTTAATTTGTTTTGCACTGTATGTTGAACCACGTCTAAGATAATTTTTTGTCACAACAGACAGAAGTTTTCAGAATCTGAATCTGAAAAATTAATATTTACTTAGTAAGCACTGGTCGGTGGATTGGACGCACGCTGAATTAAACACAGACTCTTGTGCACTACATGGCTCCACCGGTTTCTCCTTTTTTCTCCCACAGTCCAAGAGAACTGAGACTTTTCCCATTCTTGCATCTCTCCAGAGTCCCCTCCATGTTTACTATCTACCCAGTTTGCTGCTTCCTGTTTGGATAGAGCACATTGATTGGCTGCTGACAATGTTTGCAACATTAAACTTCATTGGAATGAGCAAAGACTAAAAATTTAAATAATATCAAATATATTTGATTTTAAGATGAGAAAAAGACAGACGTAAGAGGAGTTTTATGACCACCTTACACCAAACGACCCAGATCACAGAAGTGAGCACCAACTGAGGTGAAATTCTCATGACTTTATTTGCACATTGGAGATTTGTTGGCAACAGTGAAATCACTTGAAAAGTTGTTTGGTGTAAGGTCGGCTGTAGTTAGTGCTTGTGGCTATCTGCCCAGGGACTGCAGACTGAAATTAGCAATTGCAAAGCATCTCTTCTCCTTCTATAAGATTTTGTTTTTTTTTTCTGTAAATGCTCCCTGATAAATAAAAACAACAAATTCATCTGTAAAAAGTAGAAATTATTGACACGTTTTCAACAGAAGCCTGATGTCATTTGGATAAACCAGTCTGATCCTATACATCAGATACATCAGCAGAAAGCTGGAGACATTTAGGAAGAGACAATAACAAAGGCTTGAGATGATGTGACATCATGCTGCTGCTTCTGCTTCCATGCAAATCTCCATTTAGCTTGACTTCTGTATGTAAATCTGAAGCTTGATTTTCCTGTGGCCCGTCTCATTTGACTGCAGGATGTGATACAGTAACAGTAACAGTGCTCTCTGTGTCCCCAGGCTCAGCTTACAGCGCTGAACTGATGCATGCTGGGAGCATTGTATTGGCTTTACCTGAGGCAGTGTGACCTGTGCAGTCCCTTTTCAATTGCAGACCTCTTTCACCGCAAATTAAAAAAAAAAAAAAAATTAAATAATTTAAACCTTTGAAACAGGGGCAAATTGGTTTGATGTCTTTCAGAATCAAAGGGAAAAGGCAATGAACAACTTAGCAAGATATGGCTCAAAAATTAGCAGCTTCTTTTAGTAGTACAAAGTTACACAGGAAAAAAAGAAAAAAAATGAATAAAAAAGTAATATAAATCTAAAAAAAATTAAAAAGTATGTGACAAAATTTTAAATATATAATTATGATAATTTTAAATATAATTTTCTGGACATTTCTTCCCTTTTTATTTATTATTTGGAATTTTTTTTAATAATCTCCCCCTCTTTGGAAAAACAAATTTTCACATGGTTTTCTTGTTACCTTATACTAAATTCTTGCAATATTTTATTTATTTATTTTTTACACTAATCAAAACAATTTGCTTAGGTTTCAAAGGGTCAAATACCTAGTGAAAGGTGTTTGAATGCACAAATAAACTGATGTTGATCCAGGTTTCAAAGGGTTAAACTTTTGCAGCTCTGATCTCTGAATGGTGTTGACATGATTTGTGTGACCTCTGTATGAAAAATAATGAAGTTCACAGTAGATACTCACTTTAAGGGTCTGCCAAGTTAGTTCTTTTTTTTATTTTGAAGTTATTTTAGTGTGTTAGGTAGTTTTTTTTGGCTCTTTCTATAATATAACTAATCTGTCTACTGTAGATGTTCTATCATAGTGATATTTGATTTTTTGCTTTTACTGCTTGGTTTTACTGCATATATCTTATTGGACAATCGAAAAAACTTCTTACCGAAACAGGTTTTTAAAGGCTGACGCTGATATGTTCAGTACTTATATTTTCTAACAAGATTCAGTACTTTTTTTCATAAGTTGTAGTGAGTATTCAGTGTGTACTTCCTATGTGGATACAAGGACCTCTGAAACAGTATATTGGGGATTAACACTTTCTTTTTACATCTTTTTATGACACACCTAATCTTTCAAACAGATACCTGAAAGATCAAGCTTTTGAATAAACAAGGAATTAGCAAAAATACAAGTTGCAAACACAGATTCAAGCCTTAATGTTTAAAGAAATAATTGCACATTGCCAGCGCTTATTTGAAAGATTTAAGTAGAAGGTAACTTCTTTCTCAGTTCTTGTAATATTTAAAGTTGTTTGTAATTTTTGAATGAAAATCTGCATTTGTGATCATGAATACGAGGTTGACTTCATGAAAGAGCAGGGACACGGTTTTAGATTTTAGGATGCAGGAAGAGTTGAGATATTGGGCTGGAAAGAGTTCAAGATGAGAGGAATGACGGCAGAGGATGGAGAGAAGTGAGGGGGCTGGAATCATCAGCAGCTCATGTGCTTTCATATATAGTTATTTAGGCAAATCTTCTGCACGTCAGAGGGCTGAGATCACTTGGCAATTCAGACTGACAAGTTTATACTTTTTAACAGGAGTCTGCAGCAATGCCAGCGTCTGTGTGAGGCTGCACTTTAGCACAGTGTTTTTGGGCTAAATGCTAAAATGCTCACAATGACAATGCTTAGATGCCGACATTAAGCCTCACATGGGCCCGTGCCGTTATAATGTCTTCTTTAGGGCATGCTGACACTGTTTTTTTGCACTTCTTAATTAATTAATTTTATCGTCCATCATTGAAATAAAATGTAGATTCAGATAATCGGAAAATGCCAGATATCGGCCCCAATAATCGGCCAGGCCAATAATCTGTCAAACCCCAGTCTTCTTGCTTTTGGGCACTTAGGAAATTCTGACAAGCAAGGATGTGTATGTGTATGTGTGTGAGTGTATGTGTGTGAGTGTTTGTATGTATGTGTGTGTGTGTGTGTGTGTGTGTGTGTGTGTGTGTGTGTGTGTGTGTGTGTGTCTGTGTGTGTCTTTGTGTGTCTGTGTGAGTGTGTGTGAAATTGTGTACACACTCATGCATGAGAGAGTTACCACGCAAGTGTGTGTTTTGAATGTAGATTAGGCTGGATGTTAAATACTCAGTAATTTGAATTGTGTCATGTTTTGCAGAATATTGTGCAATGTTCATAATGCACAGTGCAGATTGTCGCACATTTCAGTTAGCCTGGTAAGAACATCCTGAGGACGTGAGCTCAACATCCTGTTTCTCTCTCTGTATCAGTCTGGATTCTCTGCCGCCACACTCGATTTCAGTAGGTGGGAGTTACTCGCTTTGACAGACAGACTCCTTCAGCCAATCCTGGCATTTGCTTTAGCGTCTGCTCCTCTACTACACAAATACGTTGTCAATTAGACAGTAATGGTTAAAAAAATACAATAAAAAAATAAAATGTGTCAGTCAGCTGCCAGCTGCCTCTGACTGCTGAATAGCAGCTGGCAGCCTCCTAGTTTTTCTGTCCCAAGCATTGTGATCTGCATGGTTGTGATCCACAGCTCTGAAGCCTCTTGTATCTGCTCCTCCATTCGTGCAATCAGTGGCAAAACAACAATAAACATTGGATTTGTACCGGGGAACATCCCAAACTCCACAAGTGCATCCTCTTGTTGTTTAATTGTTGTTATTTACTCTATTACTGATTTAACTTCACATATCCCTGTGTTCACTATGCGAATGCTAAAGTTAGGAGTTGTTGCTACACGAGCTGCCATGAATGTTGTGAAAGCATCAGGAAATTGAGTTGCTGGAAACATCCTTAATGCTGACATTTGTCAATTAGCTCTAATCACAATGCACAGTTGAGGCTGTTAGGAAGTCATTAGTTTTGTGTTATTTGGTCATAAACCAAAGTATTAGACAAATGGACATTTTAACTTTGTTGGTGTTTAGTAGGAGTCATCCACTAGACACTACGAATGTCATCAAGCAATTTTGGCTGTTATCTACTGACTGAATGGCATTGCCCTCTGTAAAGACATGCCATTGCTGTGGTTACAAAGAAAAAAAGTCCAGCATTTTTTATATTTTCTGGTATCCTGTGGAGTTTTTTTGTAAATATTTATGCTTACAATCAGTGTTTCTTAGCAGAACGCAGTGTGTGTATCCTGAAGGCCAAACAAACATGCTGAATGCATTTTCTTCCTCATAAAAAGTACATATTTTGAAACCTGTAACCAGTCTTCCTTTTCCTCTCACATTTGCATTACTGCAGTTGAAATGAATGGTGATGCAGAAATCAAAACATTTTAGCAGAGCACAACAGGTGGTTGAAAGCTTCACAGGGCACCTTTAAATCTTAATGTACAAAGACGTACTGAAAGCTCTGTTTCTCTGACTGCAACTCTCCCATGCGTCCATACAAAACAACCACACGACCTGGTACCTGGTGTTGTTTTCCTTCAACTCTCTGACCCACACGTGGAGTCTAAATTATTAAAACCAGTCAAGTTTCTTGTATTCTCTCATGCCCCTGGGAAACACTAAACCACTGATTCACAAAGCAGCAGATATCCATGTCACTCCAAAGCAGCTGCTCTTGTTTTTATCCAAATATCAAGAAAAAGACGACTCCTGTCCTGGTCATCATGACCTCTAATAAACTGCATTGTAAGCAAAACTAAAACGCTCTTTCCCTCTGTCCAGATGACACGGTGTCGGCCAGCAGTAACATGGACATGGAGGACCGGGTGTCTCACCTGGAGCAGAAGCTGCAGCTGCAGGAGGATGAGATCCAGCTGTTGAAGGCAGCTTTGGCTGACGCCCTGCGCAGACTGGGCTACTGTGAGGAGCAGAGCCTTGGGATGCAACCTGGAGTCGTCCATGCTGCAGGGAGGAGACCTCTGGCCACCACAGCTTCAGCACCACCTACCAAGGGTAAGAAAGGTAACTGGTGAAAAGAGCAGCCTTTCCCACATAATTAGTTTTCTCATTTGTCGTCATGTATCATGGGTATTTCTATGATCATATTCCTGTTGTTTTTTTGCTCATAGTTCAAGATAAGCATGTGTCTTCCACTGTGATGGACAGTAAAATATAAGCACCCATTAAATAATATGTCCCCTGAGTCTTTGCTGCAGCTGCTGTCTTGTCATCACTACACCATATGAGATTATACCATCTTTATATTCCCCAGTCTCACCAGTGGGATAGGCACATCACTCCTGAAACCCCAATAAACTAAAGCCACATTTACAGTACACTGCCTGTTCAAGGCAGGAATATTACACTGTTATGCTGCCTCACTGTTCTGTCTACAATGTCAAACCGCAAAAAGGGGGGGCAGAGTGGTCTCACCTCTGAGCTGGGGCAGGAGGTAGTAACAGCATGGTGACGAGCTCTGTGTGAAACATAAAGCTAGGAAGACGTGACCATGGGTGGCACAGTTGTGACGTTTTGACAACATGGCTGTGTTCGAAATCATCCACTCATTCACTCACTCCCTATCCACTACATCGTGTATATGATGTAGTGAACTACATCATATACACGATGTAGGGAACGACGACGGGAGGAGAATTCGGACACTACACGGTAATTTCCTGAACGTGGTTGCGTCAGCAGATGCGCCATGGTTATTCAACTATAAATACCATCATACTAAAAAATACAAATGTAATGTTCAATCAGGAATGACAAATATGAATTCTGAAATTTCTTTTATTGATGAATATGCACCACTAGAATATATCCCATCCATGCAGAGCCGCATTTCTTCGGCCGGAGAACAGCTGGTTGTGCTTAACACGAAGCTTAATAAGCTTCTCAACATCTTCATCAGTCCCTTGGAACAAGAAACAGAAAAGCATTTATTTTTCTAACACACCGCCAATTGGGAAAAGAGAACAAAACACTATGATCAGATGTGAGCGGGTGTGCGGGTGTCTGCTCCTAGCTAGAGCTGCAACTACCGGCAAGCCCTAGCATTAGCCTTAGCGTTAGCGTTAGCTTCATGAATACAAATAACAAACCGGATGCTTCTCCACCAACAAATCCGCTCGTTATGACAATTCGCAACCCTTAAAAGGCATAAAACCACGCCACTAGTATTACACGCATCAAATGTGTATATTGTAATGTTACTTAAATTTATATATGTTTATGTGTGCGACCCACCACCGGAGATTTTAAAAGCAGCTGTTAGCATAGTAGCTAATTTAAAGAAGAAGAACAGCAGCTGTAAATGTCTGCTTTAACCTTAACATCAGCTAAATGTTTACAACGAGGAGCTGAAGCTGTTGTATTGCCCTCTTTAAAGTCACCAGACTCCATTGACAGAAACACTTATTTTGCCTCATAGCACTCAGGGTCTACCGTCAACTTGACACTTAAGTTGTTTGTTGTGTGACATTCAGGACTGAACTAAAGTGGCGTCCACAGTAACATGTGTGCTCCATGTACATCATGCAGAAACCTACGTCAGATCACGTGGGGAAAATGGTTTTAGGGAGTGTTGGGAATAGCATTTTCAGACTAAAACATACACACTTAGACCAAAATTAGAATTTTCAGATTTGAATACATCAGGAATGTTACTGGACAACTGCAGAATGATGGAAAAACAAACAAACAAAAAAATAAATAATAGAGCTACCCTTTAAAGCGGACAACTTTACCTCACATTAAGTACGAAGTGACAGTCTCAGATTTTGTTTTGTAACTGTACATATATTGTTTATGAAACTGTCCCGTTTAGCTGAAGCTGATAATAATTTGTCTTCTTTCAGTGCGTCAGCTCCTGCAGGCTCTCCCCTCCAGACCTCTGAGTAACGGCTATGTTCAACAGAAACGCCTCCTCTCCTCCCCTTCCTCTCCGAAGAAGGAGGTGCTACAGTCCATTAAGAGGTATACAAAACACTAAAGGAAAAGACACACTGACACAAAAATCAACCAGTGAATGTCTTTGCTGTTTTTCAGCCGTACACATTCCTTCAAGATTTATCTTTTCAGACTTTGCTTTTGCAACAGAGGTGAAGAAAGTGTCAAATGTCAAAACATACTGAATTGTGTGAAACAACACTTGTCTTCTCTCCTCCAGGAAGAGTATGTCCACAGAGCGCCTCACCCTGGTGAGGAGAGAGATGGGAGCAGAGAGTCGGAGTCGAACCACCTCCTCTAGCAGCTCCTCTGGGGGCAAAAGGTAACAGCTTTGTCCAGTGTAGTTCAGTTGTATAAAATATACAGTGTTTCTAAAATCACAAGCCCCTTCTTATACCTGGGATGTTTACAACTGCTCTGTGAAACTTTGATAAAAACATCCATCAGTCACATTCTACACAAAGGCAGATGTAACAGAGAAAGCATAATACTGCACCCAAAAACAAACCCGTCATTTTGCCTCTAACAAGCTCAGAGAAACATGGTTGTGTATCGTGGGACAGCAGGGCTGTAGAGGAGTTCAGTGGGTCACTTCAGTGTACGGTAATGAGCTGTCTGACCTCTCTACTATCTCCTCTGTCTTTCTGTCTGAACACTGTCAGTCAGTCTGAGCACAGTCTTAGTAAATATATATTCACTTACGATTTTAGATATTTTCATTTTAGATGCCAGAGTATTTTCCTCTCCCCCTGCATACATTAACAGGCTCCAACCATCTCTCCATGGCCTTGATAAGCAGGTAGACAAAACAGATGGATGAATTATGAAAAAGTTTCACTGCTGGAAAGATAATCTTTTCAGAAACAGTGGAGTAGAAGGAAAACAACACCAGGTACCAGGTCGTGTGGTTGTTTTGTATGGACGCATGGGAGAGTTGCCGTCAGAGAAACAGAGCTTTCAGTACGTCTTTGTACATTAAGATTTAAAAGTGCCCTGTGAAGCTTTCAACCACCTGTTGTGCTCTGCTAAAATGTTTTGATTTCTGCATCACCATTCATTTCAACTGCAGTAATGCAAATGTGAAAGGAAAAGGAAGACTGGTTACAGGATGTCTGTGTAGTAGAAAGACACAGATACCTTTGAAACAGGTGCTACATGACCAGAGATGACAGAGAAAAATGACTGTGGCATTTGCTTTTGCTCAAGAGTTGCAACTACCAGGATGCACTGTGCCACCGTAGACCAATGTGAACACATCTGTTTACACGATGGCAGCAGGCTGTCAACAAATGATCTCGTATGAAAGATAAAAAGTAAGTTACAAGTAAGCAACAAATAGATATATATTATTAGATATTTATATATGATCAGCGTTGTTAGTTTTACCGTTTGATCTCAGTATTTTCTGTCTCCATTTTCACTGTGCACGAAGGATGGCACCCGCTTTTGGTTCACAAATTTTGCTAAACGGGGCCTACAATATGTTTCTAAAGAACATGTTAGGTGAGAAATATGTAACAGAGTAACATAATATGTTTTTTTTTATTTTTATATTTTTAAAGATTGTTTTTTTTTGGGGGGGGGTGTTAGGGTTAGGGTTAGGGTTTTTTTTTAATTGATGAGCTCTGCTTAGTTTTATTTTTTAATCAAAGTTTGTTCCCAGTTTGAGAAAAGGAAAGATGGGCGGTTCTGTCTCTTGATGCACATCCATACTCTCTGTGTCAATGGTAGCAGCATGGGTGGCGGGCAAAACAGAAATGTAGAGGTTCAGCCTGTAGTTTGAGCAACAGCCCGAGAGGCAGCGAAAATCCACTGGATTACGTGTTTTGCATCATCGAGGTTTGCTAGGTGGGGAATGGGACAGGTAACTTATTGTGATGGGAATTTTAATTTGAAATAGCTTGTTTAGAAAAATGCTCATAACTTGACCAAATGTACAGTATTTACTTTAAATCATAGCTACACCGACAAAATTAACAATTGCAAGAAACGGTAAGATGATGCTGTCTTTTTAGTAGTCTGACAGTAGATACAGTATCTTTTGACATGACGAGAATAATAAGACATATTAAACCCACAGCCAAAGTAACCTTATCCCACCAGCTGTTTTGAACCTTTGAAAACTCCGTCAAATATGTATGACAGGGCTTTTCCATTACAAATACCATTGGGCTGGATTTTAAAACCAGGAAATGTAGATGGGCCTGACATTTTTAGCAGCCTATTCAGAGCCTTTTCTTAAAGCTTTTAGTCAAGACAAATATTAAACTCATGAGTTGCTTCCAGACACTATATGTAGTTTAAATATTTGATCATACACAATGCCTGGGGATCCCCCAGGAGGAGCTGGAAAGCATTGCTTGGGAGAGGGACATCTAGTATAGTTAAAGTTAGGTCTTTGATTAACAAGGGAATATCTTTTATAATTTGTCTCTTTTTTAAAAAAAGAAATTTCCTCCTCTTCTGTATTAGTGTTAAAGAAATCCAGTTTGACCACCTCACATTTTCACCTTTTTAAAATTCAATTTGTGCACATTCTCAAATAAACACTGGAAAATGCTGAAAAGAGAAGAAAAAACAACTGCCCCTAATCATCACCTGTATGTGACATTGCTGGAGGTTTTTTTTTTTTTTTATAATTTTCATCCTTCAAAGTGGGAACTGCTGGTTTAGAATTTCTGAAGTTTAAAACAGACTCAGACTCCAATTATTACAACTGTGTTTTTTAAAAGATAGAGAGACGAATTCTGCACAGCATCATCATCATTAGTGTCGTGTGATGTGTGGCATCATCATCTGTGGCTGTTAGATTTCCACCGTCAGCTCTTCCTGTTTGCCTGCAGTACCTCTCGGACGTCACTGTGAATTACAGTTTACAGTTAACTGGCTCTTTGATGCCATAGCTGTGAGCCTTATGGACAGTGAAGTGCCCACATGTCACAGCCTAGTGATCAACACATCCATCACTCATCAGCAGAATACTATCCCGGAGGAAGTTTATCATTTGCTATACAGAGTCACAAACACTTATTTCATTTTTATATCTATCGTTGCACACTGTCTTGATTCTGAATCAATTTTCTCCTTTATTTTTTCATCCTCTGCACTACTGTTTTTTCCCTCTCATTTTAAGGCCCTGACACATAAAGCCACTTCGGTCACTTTGGGCCGTTGGTTAATGTATGTTGCCCTAGTTTTTAAGGTGTGACTAGTTGGCACTAGTCGGCCCTTGTCGTCTGTTTTTTGGCTGATTCAGAGTGTTGAGTGTTATCGGCATTTGTCACAAAGATTGCACAAATGATTTGTGCAATCTGATTGGCACTTCAGCTCAGTGCATGAGGAGACAAACAGAAGTGAATAAAGTAAAAAAAAGACAAGAGGGCGTGAGATCAAACAAACTTGTTATATTGGTTAAGATCTTTTTTTTTGCTAATGAGCTGTTTGGCAGAAAAAGTTGGTAAGACTTTGAGTTATTGTTCATTATCAGGTTGTGTTGTTAATGTGCTTACTGGCTAACTAGCATCTTAAATCTCTCCTAGTTTCTCTTTTTGAATGATGAATACAGACTAATGCCACCTACTGGTATGAGGAGCTTTTTCTTATGACACAGAACATACATGCTGGTTGGTTGTTGGCTGTAGTCTTTGTGGAATATTCAAATGAGACTTCTTGGCCGAGACACAGGCCAGTGTTTCCCACGGACTGAATTTTTGAATTTTTCTTTCAAATGCCTGTATGTGCCTGTATCATTCAGTACATTTACATGCACTACCTTTTAAAGTTTTATGTCCCTCACTTAAGCTAATATTAAAATAACAAGTCCCTTGTCATGGCTTACATTTTGTTTAAATGCCTGACCCATTTGAAGCCCATCATAAATAACAAACAGTCCCTATCCCTATCCACTGAGGGAGGCCAGAGCAGCAGCAAGGATATGCACAGAACGCCCAGTCTAATTGAAGCCTGACCGAAGTGTTTACATGATGGAATAGCTCAACTTTCAGTCACATTATTTGGGAGTGTTCTACACATTCTCATCCCAACTGGTGACATGGTGCTGCTCTGTCAGTGACCTTCCCCGTCTACTTACGATATCTTAGGTGTCCCTCTGTGTCAGCTGTGTACGCTCTGGCTACCGTTACCATGATATCTACAAATGCACATGGTGGGATGAAGCAGCACAGTCCTTATGTTTACACAACAGCACATGGCAACCAACAGCGGTCATGATGGTTAGGATTATGCAAAAAAATCATGGATGGCTAGGTTTAGGCAAAAGAAGCAAATGGTAAGGTGTAAATCCCCCTACACACACACACACACACACACACACACACACACACACACACACACACACACACACACATCTAAACCAGTAATGAACTCCAGACTCCTGCACTACAGTCTGCTGTTTTTGGGACTCATCCACCTCCCCGACCCGCCTGTGCTACAAGTGCACTTGCACGCTTTATATTACCGGCAGCGTTAGTACCTGAAGCTGTTCTTCAGTGTTTCACGCACGCACACATACAACAGGTTCCATCCCGCTGCATTATCAAGTGATGCCACCTGTGCTCGCTGCATGAGGACGCGCCCCGTGCCATCCAACCCTTTTCTAAAATCATATAAACATGCTGATTCTGTTCGCCCTCTCTCAATTCGAAGGTTTTTGCAGGTCTGTGAATGCAGTGCAGGTGGAGCTCTCAATGAGTTTTCCTCTGAAGCAGTTTGTGACTCACAAGGTGGATAATTGATCTGTCAATCCGTTCACAGCTGATCAGATCAGATCGATGAATGAAAGGAGCAGCTGTTTGTGAATGCAAACTTTTAGTCTGCAGAATTAATAGTTAAGTTTCACTTTCAATGCACCTGGTAAATAACCAAATGTATTCTATTGCGGCTGCGCTCCTAATGAATGTTAAAGCTCTAAAAATTGAAAATCTATTTGTGGTAGCAGATGTTTTAATTGTGGCGGGCTGGCACAAATAAATTAATGTGTGGGAAACCCTGCAAGGGATGAGACAGACAGCCTTTGTCACCACTTTTTTTTCTTCCTTATGGTAGTTTGGTGTGTCTGGGACTTTGAACCTCCTCCTTTTTTCTCTCCATTTTCTCATCTCTGCTGCTCTCTTTCTAGCTGACATCCACACTTTCTTTTTTTTTTCCTTTTGCTCCTGTTTCCTCATTTATGTTTCCTCTCCTCTCCTGTGCTCTCATCTTCCCTCCTTTTGTTCCCTTTGCTTTCCTTTCCTCTCCTCCCCTCTTCTTTGCTTTGCTCTTCCCTCTCTTCCTTTACTTTCTTCTCCTTTCTTCCCCTCTTCCCTCCTCTCCTCTCTCCTGTCTTTTTGCTGATGGATCAGATTTCCAGCAGTTCATGGTAAAAGGGGGCGGTGTGGTTATGGAGAGGGGTGGGTCTGTACAGACAGGAAATGCATTCTGATTGGATGTTGGGGCCTCCACAGGCTGAGCTAAAAGTTTGCTCAGTGAAGGAGGAAGTGGTGTGTTGCTGTAGCTGTTGGACAGGACAGGAACCACTTTGACTGCTCACTGCTGTTGACTTACTGTAACGGAAAACTTGCAGCCATGAAGAGATCTTCCAGGTAAATAATGGCTTTAAAATCGATAATCAATGCTTGACAGAGAGAGCGGGTGAGTGTGAGCACAGGGGGTTTACTGAAAAAGCTTTCCTGGGAAAGACTGTCGTATGCTCTTATTGATTTGCAGCACCAAAATGAAGAAAATGTTTGTTTTTATGTGACGGAAAGTGTGTGGCTTTAGTCTTTGAAAAAATTCCTACACCGCCTTTAAAACGGGATAGAAAAATTTCATTGAAAAAAAGGAGAAGCATTTTTTGTGTGTCTCATCCAGCTAGACTCATCTGTTGTTTGACTGGTATTAAAATAGATTAATACCAGATACAGATTGCACAATGAAACACACACTGGGTTGGTTTGTAAGATGCATTCAGTTTACACGCACTTCAAGTTTTTGGTTATTGTTCAGTCTAAATAAAGTCTGTAGCTGTGGCTTTATGACCGCCTGAGGAAGTTGTTGTTTTATGAAACTCTGTTGTCACGCAAACCGTTTGATGCAGAAGGTTTCCCTGTCTGCACGGCTGTGAGCGGCTGTGGGGAGGAGCTGCAGCATAGAAACGTGAACACAACAGAAACAAGATCCAGCTGTGTTTAGTAAACCATGGGTCTAAAGACAAGAGGCAGAACACAAACATACTAAAATATGTCACTGTGAGAAGAATTAATCATAGTTTAATTGTGTAGATCAAAGTAAGAAAGAAAAAAATTTGTTGTACTGAATCGCCAGAAACAGAAATTTCACTAAGAGAGCTCTCAGATTATGAATTAGAGTTAAAATCATTAAAATATGTCTTTGAGATGCAGACGGAGTAAAGGCAGTGTGCACATTTTTGTCCCTCCTTGCCGGTCGTCAGTCAACACTTCTAACCACAGAGATTTTATGAGTTAATTAAAGGAAATGTTTATTTGCTTAAAAAAAAAAAAACCCAAACCCTGAGATCTGACTCATGACAGTCATAAAATAGTGTTTTTTTAAAGGTGGAGGTAAATCTCTTTTCTAATACATCTCTCATTATGTCATAGACACTTTTAATTATGCGCATTTCAAGTGTAATTAGTAACTCTTTTGTATTCATGGTTCTAATGATGAATGTTCAACAGTTCTGTCCAGTTATGAAACACACACACACACACACGCACACACACAAAGACCCACGCACACATATGGGATGACTAAATGTGAAGTGACAGAGGACTGTGCTCACACTGTGTTCAGCAGTTCTGTCAGTTAACTGATTATTCTGTTAAGTCTGATTAATTCTGGCAGCAGACAGGACGGAGCTCCTGCGTCTACAGATTAAAGTTCACACTAAAATGACAACATCACATTTACATGTGGAAAAAATCAGCTACTGAAGTGTCATTTGCATGTGCTGCCTTGGGTGGTGCACACTTAATTATTTAGATTAATTTTAGGATCTTTTAAAGTGATTGAAAATGATTATTTATTTCTTAAATGTGCAGCACAGCTTATAACTTGAAAACACTACAGAGACAGTTTCTTTAGCAGCATTGTTAGCACACACAGGAGGCTGATGCCACTGTTGGACTGACGTAACAATCACAGATTCTGCACAGTTTGCAAAAACACTGATAACATTGATTGGAGCTTCTGTTTAAAATGCAAAAAACATAAAATGTAAAATGTTACATTTACAAATATCTGTGAACTGCTCTTTTTGTCAAATAAAGACAAGTTTACCAGTTTATCATCACTATGACTGCCTTTGGATTTAAATCTAAAGTTAGTTTTAATGACCCTTTAAATCTAAGCGCATTGTACAGAGTGGAGTTTTGCCATACAGGTCTGGATTTATGCAAATACAGGGAACAAGGAAAAGATTTTTATCATGTTTGCCCTGACTATCTCTGTCCTGTTGTCTCTGTTTCATTGGACTGAAAGCTTTGATCCAGAAGGAAATCTGATGAGGTTGCTTTAAATTTTCAGTTAAAATGAGTACTGCAGGGCTCAACAATAAGGACTGCCTAATTGCGTGGGGCAAGTAAAATGCCACCTCGGGCTAGCAAATTTAGCAGTTCACTTGCCTGATGGGGCAGGTGGTGAAAAAGAATTTAACATATTGTTTTTTTCCAGAGCTGACAACAGAAGTTCTATAGGAGTGAGCCATCTTGAGATCCCTCTCATCTCTGCTGAGAGTTCACATGTGAAATACCGATCAGGCACTGGCGAGAAAATGGCACTGTGTTAAGACAAAGTTTATAAGCTGAAGCACAAGAGAGCATTTCAGTTATTCTCGAAACAGGAGTTTAGTTGGTTGGTGTTAGATACGGATTAAACTCAACTGTGCAACTTTTATAGAAAGGTGGATAAAAGGGGTTGTTTTTTTGTTTAGTGTAAAGTGTATACTTTCATAATACCTAAACAGCAGAATAAAGATCACATCTATTCATCCCAATGGAGTTGCTCACCTGGTGCATATACCACAAAAAGTTTCTAGCTTCTGGGTTTACTTCTGCGGTATGTGGCCTATTTAATCTGTGCAGCAGTGTTTCTCCTGCTGGCCCTGCTTGCAAGTTCTCGTTTGCCTCACAGACTTTATATTGTGATGACATCACAGATTTTGAATCGCTTTTCTCGGCTCCAGGAAGTTTTACAAATCACAATAGCTCACGAATTAAGAATAAAAAGAGTCATAAATGGCATTGTTTGCAGTTTGAAGTGTCCTGCCAACGGTTTTACAGACGTGTCTTTTGTAATGGTGGTCTACTGGGAAAATGCTTTCTGGGCTGCAGGGGATTTTTTCACTGCAATACCAGGAGTGGCCACTGGAAAAAAATTCTACCAGGCTGAGCGGCTTTCCTGGGGTCCTGAAAAAACATCACTGAAGTGCCATAACTAAAGCCAAAAGCACCATGAAACAATTAACTCCGTCGGCCAAATGGGAAGTGAATGTTCAAATTTTACCAGCCCCTCAGTAGATAACCATGGTTTTGTGGTTGATGTGTGAGCTACCAGCCACTTGCATATTTTTACCAGCTTTTGGCTAGTGCATGGTGCTATTTTTATACCCTGCTGCCAAAAAACCCTCCTTAAGGGCCTTGCAAGTTTTACAAAATTAATAAAAATGTAATACTTGCTAATAAATACAAACACATGTATAGGGACAAGTAAAAATTGACTTTGGGCAAGTAGATTTCTGACCCATTGTCAGACTGGGCAAGTGAAAAAAAAAAGTTGAACCCAGATTCTAATATGTATGTAACTGTGGTCTCAATATAACCTTTGTAAAGTACAAAAGGATCACTAACTAAAATAAAAAACTAAGATATTACCCTTTACCAGATTGACATCATGTCAGTTCTGATAAAGGAAAATTGGAAAGATCCACATCATGTTGAAAAGATTAAGATCTTTTCCTCCTGTCAAATTAAATATTTCTCCCTTTCACTTGCTCTTTTTCTCTCTCGTGTATTTTGTCTGATGCCACAATAACTTCAGAGCAGATTTGTCTAATTTAAGATGGAAAAAAGTTCAATGTATTTTTGAAAGATTGGAGATCATCATATGTTTGTTTCCATTAACTAAACTGCCTAAGTGCTTAAGTCATAATGGACCAGGAAATGGATGCACACTTTGACCACTCCCACAGTCTGGGTGGGCCACGACCCATCAGTCCGACCACAAGATCCATCTTCTGTCCGCCTGCATCACTGCGATAAAAACTGATTTACTACAACATCCATCACTGCAGTCTCTCCCAGCCTGATGAAGCATTTTCCTCTTACTTATGAAATACAGTGATGAGGATCCATTACTGCACCTGGAGTACTTTTTGTACCATCTTTCAGCTGAAAAGTTTTAAATAACATTTTAAACACTATACTTATTATATATTAGCAATAGCTGATTTATTGTATTCAGCAAGTTAAACAACGCAAGCCAGCTAACGTTAATGAAGAACAGTTTACGCAATAACAAGTATAAAGCACAATATTTCAGCAAGTGAAATACATCTGAAATATGACAAACAAGCTAGCTAAACCACAAGTTCAGATAAAAGCTTCATAACTTACACTGTGGTCTTCATGCACTGACAGTCAAAAAAATGTTTCTCAAAAAGATTCAACACCTCAAATTCAAAACTTGAGACAAATATAGATACAAAACCGCTACAAAGACACACACAGAAACAATGACTATTGAATGGGCAAAACAACTGCACACTCAAAATGACCACAAAGGCACACAAAAACAACTACAGAGATGCAAAATTACTTGGAAGAGACACAAAAACACTATAAAGAGGTGAAAAATGACTACAAAGAGACACAAAAAGACTATGAAGAGATACAAAACGACAACAGAGACACAAAACAATTACAAAGACATGCAAAATTACTACAAAGACACATAAAATAAATACAAAGAAATTACAACATGGAGATGCATAACATCTGAAAGAGACAAAATGACTACAAAGAGACATAAATCAACTAAAGGAGATGCAAAATGTCTACCCTAACTATGTGGCCTATTTTTTTTGCACCCCATTTTTTAAGAAATTTAAGCAAGTGCAAGCCGAAAGAGTTCTTGGATCTTAACGACAAAACCACAAAACTCCTCTCCTCTGGTTCTCACATGCACAAGTTTGGTTTTCAGAGTGCATCCAAGCAGAAAATGGCAACAACACCCTCAGTGCTGCATGTTAATGAGCAGCCTGTTTGTGCATTCCTTATCCCTGGAAATCTTGTGACTAAGGGCTGCAGCCGCATGGCTTTTAAATCCACAGTTATTTGCCCTGTCCGACTGCCAGCTACCCAGCATGCCCTGCACTAATTATCGGCTCTGAATCAATCGTGTTCTCTCATTGGCCAGAGCTGGGCCACACCTCATCTTCCTGGCAGACCCCACATACACACTCACACACAGACACGCAGTTCAAGAGACAAACGGGCCTTTATGTGGTTACTTTAAAGAGCCGACAGGCTGGCTGGTCGCCTCCAGCTGCTCAGGGACACAACAGACAACAGTCAGGTCCTCAGATCAGCAGCCTGCTCTCTCTGCACTCATCTTTGAATCTTCTTCAGATGCTTTGTGATACATTCAAACACACATACAAGCTCTGATCATTTATGATTGATAATAATTCCCTTTTCTCTTCACCTGTGTCCCCTTTATTGACTTATAAAACACACTGAGGCAAACCTACTTGATGAGAAAACGATTTGATTACATATCACTTGACATGACCTGACAAGCTTAAAAAGACACAGAGACACCTCAGTGCTGTGAGGCTTTTCCAGGTAACTCCCTGCTAAACAAATGTCAGGACAAGAAGCCACACATGGTTCATCCTGCTGCGTGGCCTGTTGAGTTTTCTTGCTAACATGTAAAAATTGCATTAAATGATACCTGACAAAATGCAGCTAGACTTCACCCATGTGCTAAGTGTGAACTCCTAGTTAGGATTCCTTAAGCATTGCATTTGCATTTTTCAGGAGGTTTTTACCAGGAGCCTATTATCTATAGAAGTCTCTTCCTCTCCAAAACAAACAGACAAGGCAATTTAACCCTTTGAAACCTAGATTGACATCAGTTTTCTTTTGCTGCATTCAGATGCCTTTTACAAGCTATTTAACCCTTTGGAACCCAAGCAAATTGGTTTGATCTCTTTCTAAAACATGGGGGGGAATGCAGTGACCAAATTGGCAAGGAATGTCCCACAAATTGCAAAAAAATTACCTAAAATTTGTTTTGAAAAAGAGGGGAAGATTATTCGAACTATCTAAAACTTAGGGAAAAATGTCCAGAAAACTATTTTCATAATTATAATTTTAACTTTTATGACTTTTTCATTTCTTATTTGTGAGCCATGTCTTTTGCCCTCTCCCCATGTTTTTGACAGAAATCAAACCTGTCTGCTCAGGTGAAAACATGGAATAAAACAGTTTTATGGAAAAAAAAATCAGTCTTTTTCAAATTTTGTTCGACTGGTTGCCGAGATGCTGCTAACTACGGTGGCCAGCTTGAAAACAACAACGGCCCTATATACAGGCAGTTTTTGGTTTGTCTCTTCTGGGCTACTATAAAAACATGACAATTCAGCATTGCAGTCTCTGTAGTAGAGGACTCACCCCCCATGTCTGTACAAATATAAACAGCTCACTTTAAGGTAACAAAAACACAACAATAATTATTCCAGGTCATAAGAAACTACTGAAAACATTTTACAATTAAAAAAAAAAGGAACCATGATAACATACTTAAATTCCATTTCTGCTAATGCGCCCCCCTAAAGGGAATATATTTTAGCATACCCTGGACCATTAAATTGTCTTCTTCACTTCAGGTTTGTTTTTTTTACAACCACTGACTGTCAGTGTGCTTCCACAGACACTAAGGAAAGTCAAACACATGGTTTCTGACTCTACTGTTGCTAAGTAGGAAGAGTCAAGCCCTCCAGTTCCCTTATCTTATCAAGTCTTTCTTTTACTGCTGTTGCCATGGTGACATCCACCTATCGGCTGAGGTAGCGTTTCAACATCCTGATTACTGTCAGCATCCTGACAGGTTTGGCTGAGTGGTCAGCAGGCACTGAAATGCTCAGTGGGCAGTTCTGATTGGTTGACAGATGGCTGATTCAGGAAGAGCTGCTGCAAACTGATGAGGCTACTACAGGTTTTGACGGACAGATCTCATTATGGGTTTTGGCAAATTAGCTGACTCACGAGTTGTCATTTTGAGTTTAAAGTAGTCATCCAACATACAGCTTTTCTGTGTGACTTTCAGAAACACTCGTGACTCTCCGTCTCGTCTTGCTGTGATCCTCTATCACACCGTTTGGCTGCGCAGCACATTCACTGTGTGTATAACTGATAGTGTCACCATCCATATGTGGATACACAAAAGTTAAGACTCCTCTGTTTACTTTGTGTCAGCTGACTTGATCAAAGACTGTCCTTATCAACCTGTGTACACAGCAGGCAGCAAGCTTTCAAGGCTGAAAAGTAAAGCCAGCATTTAAGTACCAAAATCTGCAGTTCCTCTAATGTCCACTTGAGGCTGGCTCCAAAACGGAGTCAATCCCCATAGACCCCCATGTTAGAATGCCCAACTTTACAGCAGAAATAAAAATGTTTACAGCCTGGTAAAAAAAAATAATAAAAGAAAAGCTGCTCACGCAGGCAGTCTGTGACTAATGTTGCAAATCTTTGACTTTCAGGGGGCATCCATACTCAAAACATGCTAGAGTTCAATTCCACAAGTTTGATGCAAGCTGACATTTCAGTTACTGCACATGAAAACATTATTTCCAAGCACCAGGGGCGTTAATCTAGCCTCCGTAGTCCATCATCCCACACAAGAATTGCCGGAGTATAAGACCTGTCTTTCACGGCATG
Organism: Plectropomus leopardus; assembly: GCF_026936395.1. Taxonomy (NCBI): domain Eukaryota; kingdom Metazoa; phylum Chordata; class Actinopteri; order Perciformes; family Serranidae; genus Plectropomus; species Plectropomus leopardus. The sequence continues at coordinate 33,881,349 of NC_142181.1, read as the reverse complement.
TGCTTTCTGCTGACTCTGTGCTCTGCAGCTCTTCACAAACGTCCCTATTGTCCAGTTAATGTGAAACTGAAGGCTGCGGCCTGTCGAGCAGAGAATAAATAATTCAGAAACTTATAGGAACGCCTGATGTTATGGAACAAAGTCTCAGAAGCTCGCATGTATTGTCTGATGTACCTGCTGGTACAGAACAGGTGGTATTACCATTATTGTTCCATTATGGACAACAGAAAGACCCTGAATCATCTTATCTTGCTTAACAATCTTTACACTTATTTCTTTTTTTTCTGTTTCAGCAAATCCAAAGAGTGCACCTTTAATGCAGGTAAGAGGAGTTTTTACCCCACTGATGTTCTGTATTTATGGAAGTCTCTTTGTGTCTACTTTAAAGGTCCAGTGTAAAGGATTTTGCAGTGTCTAGTGGAGACCTCTCTTGTGTGCCAAGCGTGTAGGAGAACTACAAGGCTGACATGAAAACACAAATGTACCTATCTAGAGCTAGTGTTTGGTTTGTCCATTCTGGGCTACGGTAGAAACAACAATTCTCTCGTCTGATTTTGAGTCAGAAAGACCTACTTTTGTCTTTTAACTCAACACTGAGAAAAAGGATTAAATAAAAGGAGATGGAAGTCAAGGCTGTAGGCGGGTTTCCATTAACCCTTAAACTGCAGAAATTGAAACTGCAGATATAAAATATGCCTCATAGAAACATGCCGATTTAAAAAATCACCTTTTTATCGCAAAAAAGTTTTTATGCTTGCATGAGATGGTATTTCAGGCAATTCTAATAAACCATATTTCACAAAACTTTAATAGAAGCACTTTTTGGCTTTTATAGGTCACATGATGCTATGGCTATGCGCTTTTTGGTAGAAACTGGCACCCTCGGCCATGATGCAACAGGCGCTACAAGAGGTGTTATTGCATTGCATAACTCTTCAAAAGTTGAGTGGATCATCTAGAAGTTTTGAATCCACAATTTCACAGAGGTATTGTGGATCAGCTCCCAGAAATCCATCAGGATAAGGGGCTCGCTTTTCCATTATCGTTTGCATAACACACCTGCGTCACCTTGGATTGGAAATATTAACGGTTAGTGCAGTGGCTGTAATAGAAATAAATCTGCTAATGTTTTGAACATCCACCACCATGCTTCTTGGAATTTTCTCGAGAGAGAAGTTGCAGAACATCACTCAATGGAAGCGCAGTCATCTTGCAATTGTGTTTTAGCAACATTTTGAAAATATCGCTTACACTTTGCGCAAATCTGTAATGGAAACCTGCCTTGTGTCGAAATAGAGATTAAGCTTTCACAACTTTCAGTTAATGGAGTGCTGTCATTTTCTAAAAAGAGATGCGCGCATCGCTCTGTCTCTGCAGCTTGACTTTTATTTCTGTGTTCTTTTCCCTTAACCTAACCTTCCATCATTTTTTTCCCGCTTTCTGTTTCCCTCCAGAGGATGGCTACGTGAGGATGTTCCTCCGAGGTCGTCCTGTCACCATGCATATCCCTGACCAGCAGAGGGAAAGCTACAGCCTCGACCAAAAGGTGGCGCTGCCTGACCGCAAGCTCAAACTGCAGTGGGTGTATCCTTCAGACTGACAGAGGGAAACTGAGAAATAGACAGAGAAATAGTTTCTTTGATGGAGTTAGTGAATAAATGAATGAAAAATAAATGAATTATTATCCGTGTCAGACTTCAAAAACCTCTAGAATGGACACATGCACTGCAACCTCACTAATAGCAAGACTATAGTAATTACTACATTTTTATATTTTTGGGATTTGTTGGTTATTTTGCTTCTTTTCGACTGGTGTAAAGAAAACATCCAAAATAAAAATGTAGGTTTACTTTGGTTAAGCTTTCTGTTTTAGAAATGTATGCATTTGGATATTTAATTACATTATGCTTCATTTGAATATTTAAACAAATCATTTCTGAAAACTTTTTTTCTTCACACAAGTAATACTTAAACCCACCAAATGTTCCTGTTTTACTTCTAGCTATATTTTGAAGGTTATAATTGAAGGGTGTGTATATATATAATTTATAGTCTGATTTATATAACATTTATATTCCAAAAATGTGGCGAACATTTATTTATTTTTTTTGTGGCTGTTATAAACGTTTTCTGATTTATGAAGTGAGTAAGAGATATCCAAAATTAACTCTGTCAAAATATTTGATTCTAATTTGTCAACAAAATAAGACACACATTTTCAGACTGGTTTTATCCTTTGTTGAGATTCCTGTTCTGGAAAATTATGCAGAAAAAGCATATTTTATCAGATAGAGCCTCATTTTCACATTTAAATGTAAAATTTTAGAGAACTTGAAACAGAAAATAATTGTCTTTATGTAAGAAATTAACTGAGACTGTTTCATGGTGATATCTGCTAGTTAAAAGTTTATCCCTATTCACCTATAGTGTCTCCCCTTAATCTACGTAGATATTGTAAAATCAGCATAAGCTTCAGTCCTCAAAAGTCACCTTGATGACTAAACTTAACACCTAAAATATGTAAATCACATGTTCTCTCTCGCCGGTCCTGGTCCTGTTCCCTAACTTAAGCGTGAACCAGGTATGGCTACCGTGGACGTGACTGCCGCTCCAACCTCTACCTGCTGCCCACAGGAGAGATCGTCTACTTCAATGCCTCTGTGGTGGTGCTGTACAACACAGAGGAGCAGCAGCAGAGACACTACTTGGGCCACAACGATGACGTCAAATGGTGAGAAAACGCCAGGCTGATAACAGCTGTTTTCCAGGTGTTTGATATCTAACATGAAGTCCGGGTAGACTAATGTCTCACTTCCTGTGTAACCTCCATCTACCCGGGTTCTGTTGTGCATGTATCTCCTTTGATTAAAGGCTGTGCTGAAAGATTCATTAGTCACATACAATATGCAGTACACATGTAGAATAACACACAGGGCACAGAGAACAACCAGAGGGAGTTGACAGCAGGATATGAAAACTATCGTTTAAGCTAACTACTGCAAATTGAAAGCACTTTCCTAAATTGATTATTGGTAAAATTAATGATCAATTAATTGGTTTTTAAAGAAAAAAACGTTGCTTATTTCATTCAATACCAAATGTGTTTTTTCCTTAATCAAAGCTCACAGCAACATATTGAATATAATGTGACAGCATTGCATATCCTTTCAAATGATAATAATAATAGATGGATCTTATTTAGCTTAAGTACCCAAAGGAGCTTTATATGAAATGCAAAAGAAAAACAAATACGAATACAAATTAAGAATACAAAATACTGAAAGACGCTTACATGAAACAAAACAACCAAAACATATACAAAAAATAAATTGGTGATTTACTATTATTCATTTATTTATTTTATTGATTAAATTCTACATTTTAGATTAAATTCTTAACCACTGATTAACCGATCATTGATTATCTGTTATCATCGCTAGTGTAAACATAGGAGTGACTCAAAATTACTTTCAACACGACATTGGCACTTTTGTAACACATAATTGCTCTGTGCATTTCATATTTATCAATCCACATTTGTTATTGCGTCAAACCTGAAACTCACATATTTCACACCTCACTGATTCATTAAAGCTTCTTCGTGACTCCAAAACGCAGAAAAATACAAGAAAACAATCTCTTGTCATTCTTGCTTTTGTTTAACTCACCATCGACAGCTTCATGCAGCTGACCGTGTTTACCATGAATGTAATTTTTGATTTACCTAATGAGCACCAGATGACATCTTGAATGAGCTCTGTGACTGGAACCACTGGGATGTCAATAAACTGAATCCCCCTCCTGGGGCATGCTGGGAAAGCTACTCATGTCTTCAGGGAAGCAATCATGTTCTCCTCTCCCATGAAATCATATTAAGTTCTCTTTTTCTCGCTATAGACCAAATAGCAATGACATCACACTACCAACAATCATTCGTGAGAAGACAGCTGACAGTTGTTTTGCCTTACAGAGGGATGTGAAATCGTCAAACCTGTTTATTTCTGTTGTCATTTTCAACTGTAACCGAAGCATTTGAAGATGATATAGTTAAACATGGACTTATCTAATGCTTCTGTTGCTCCTATTTTGTGTACTGTGCTGCTTTGTGCTGCTTTGTTACCGTAAGAAAACAAGTCTGGCACAGAAGCTAATGTACTGCTGTGAACAGGACATGCAACAAAATGTATTTTAGCCACCTTAAAAAAATAAAAAATAAAAAAAATAAAAAACAATGACAGTTTAAGTATACATCATATGTGGATTATTATCACCTGATAGTCTCGTCACATTGGAAAAAGTCTTGAGCTAAATGCTTCGGTTTCCCGTCAGATGTAGCTGTCTAACGGCAAGATAAAACTGTGAAAATGTTCTAAATATAGCGCACACTTGAACTGATATTGATTTTAGGTGGCTAAAAACTAACCAGCAGAGGCAACATTTGCTCAGCACTATTTCATTTTATCCATGTGACATACAGGTTTTCTACCCGAAAGTCATTGTCAACAAACACTGATTCGGACACTGTGTTAACTACTGTAGTTTTTATGTTGTGTTTTTTTTTCATGTATTGCAATAAACATTTCCTGCTTAATAGAAATCACAGGCCAAAAAAAACCAGCTTCTTTTGTGGAAATGGTAACAAATGGTGGTAGATCTTTAGATTTTCTTGTTATGATGGCCTTTCAGTGTTTACATGAATCCAAATCTGTTTTTTGAGTTTCCTCTGGGATTTCACATATTTTTCCATAAAAGCTAGGAATGTTAAAAAGTTAAAATGAGCTTACAAGTTATATTTCCTCTTCTTAGCCTGAGTGTGCATCCTGACATGGTTACCATAGCAACGGGGCAAGTGGCTGGAAACTCTAAAGATGGAAAGGTACGATAAAAACCATCACTGTCATTCTCCCACTGAGTTTCAACGGTTTACTCAAATTTTGACAAAGGTTACTTAAGAGTTAAAAATAGAGAAGAAAAAAAATACACAATAATCACATTTTAATAGTTATAAATGGTTAAAAAAAAAAAAAAAAAGTTTGTGTGACACTGTCTCACACTGATTTCATCTCTGTGTGTTCAGCTGCTCGCTCCTCATGTCCGTGTTTGGGACTCTGTGAGCCTCAACACGCTCCATGTGATCGGGATGGGTGTGTTTGACAGAGCTGTCACCTGTGTGGCTTTCTCCAAGTCGGTAAGCAGCTTCCTGTCCTGTACACTTTACAGAGGCTTTGACACTGTGCAAAGTTCAATCGCTTACTGAGTTGTTTTACAATAGAGTTCATATTTACTATGTTTCTTTTTATAAATGCATGTAACTGCTTTTCTGCTGTCTGGAGATCTAACTCCTTATTTTGCTCTCAGAACGGCGGCACCTTCCTCTGTGCTGTGGATGACGCTAACGATCACATCCTGTCAGTCTGGAACTGGCAGAAGGAGAAGCAACTGGCCGACGTCAAGGTACCCTGACCCTTAACCTGTAACTTCCTGATCCTGATCACATTTTAATGGACTTGCACTTGTATAGTGCCTTTCTAGTCTTCCAACCACTCAAATTTCTTTTAGTCCAAGGCTACCGTACAAGGTGCCAACTGCTACTCAGTTTTTTTTTTCAACATTCTCCAACTTTTGGCTCCAGTCAGTACATTTACATGAAGTTTGAAAAAGTGGAATTATTGTGTTAGTCAGACTGGACTGGACTGGACTTTTAAAATAAATATAAACATGTTAGTCCGACTGAAATTGGACTAAACCGAATTTCTCGAAGTCGCACTAACACACTCAGAAAACCTGATTATAAATTAAGCTACTCAGTGGGACTTAAACTGGACTAGATGTTTTGTGCGTGCTCCTCATCACCATTTCAGCCTCCCTCAGTCATTAGGGATAGGGACTGTTATTCATGAGGGGGGAAGGGGTGCTGCAAAAGGCATTAAAAAATGTAAGCACTGAGGAGGGACTTGTATTTTCAATTTTGGCTGAGGTGAGGGACATTCAACTTGAAAAGGTTCATTTCATATTTACTTAAAAAAAAAAAGTCATACCCCAGCCACCCTCTGATAAATAAAGTACAGTCCAACAGCACCGGCACAGAAGCTAAGCGATGTCCTGCTGCAAACGGGGCAGCAGTAAAACATATTTTAGCCTCCTAAAAAAATCATTATCAGTTGAAGTGTTCACTATATTTGAATATTTGCTCCTCTTTACCTTCAACAACAGCTGATGGAGGCACGGTAGAGCAGCAGCTCCGCCATTTAGTGGAGTAAAATTCTCACTGGAGTCTGGTGTTTTTGATGCAATGGCTTCAAATCCCCGTCGATAAGGGCTGTTTTACAGCAAAGTAAATCTGTGAAAATATTCTAAATATAGCGTAGGCTAATGCTTAAACCCATTTTGATGGCTTAAAACTAATCAATGAAGGCAGAGTTTGCTCAGTGTTGTTTGATTATATGTATGTGACCTGACGGTTTTCTACATGAAAGTTATTGTAAAAAATAGTTGTGATTGTGATTCGGTCTATATCATATTCTGTATAAATAATATAGGTTAATTGCAGCTGGCTGAAAGGTAGCATATCGCCACCTGCCGTGGAGGAGTCGAACAGACTTCGGACAATTAATCGATTCTCCCCGGTGCTTGTATACTGGGACAAGGACAGTAGTCCAATTAAATGGTCTAATCGAGCCGTAACCGTAGCTCAACTTATCTTTGGTGAAGGGCTGCAGGTTTAGCCTCTGTGCCCTGTAACTCCTGTCAGCTTCTCCACATTGGGAGTATGCTGGCCACAAGCTAACTTTAGCAAAAACAAGGACCTATGTCATAGCTTTTTTTAAAAAATGGTTGAGTGGGAGTTTTTATTCAGAAACATGGAAAAGAACACAAATGTACCTGCCCTTTTACTACCAAACAGTTGGATTTCCAGCATGGACAGAAATGGTTGCAGTATTACAAAATCTTCTGAAACCACTTAATGATTCTGGTTGAGAAAGCATATTAAACATGTTATCATCTGTCTCTGCAGTGCTCAAATGACTCTGTGCTGGCCGCTGTGTTTCATCCCATGGATGCCAACCTGATTGTCACCTGCGGAAAATCTCACATTAACTTCTGGACCATGGAGGGCAACACTCTCACCAAGAAACAGGGCCTGTTCGAGGTACGGCCACCATAAGAAACCTCTGACCTCAAGTGTTAACCACTGAATTACACTTATTTAAAGCTTAGCTAAAACAAAAGCAGCAATATATGCAATAAATTCCTCTTTCTTTCTCTGTATGTCTCTGTCCCTCTAGAAACATGAGAAGCCAAAGTATGTGTTATGTGTGGCATTTGCTGAGAATGGAGATGCCATCACAGGAGACTCCAGTGGAAATATCTATGTCTGGGCCAAAGGTAGAAAAGAAAAGAAGCACAATCATTCTGACCTTTTGTCAAAGATGTTTAAGTCTTCAAACAATAAAAAACTGCTCACTAAAGCATGAAGATGTTAATGTAGCAGTGCTGTTTATGTAAGAACATGAGTGGATGTTTGAAAAGCAATATGTAAAGAAATAAAATCAGTTTGCCTGTTACGGATCACAACTAAAACGTAGCCTTAACAATTTGGTGTTACCTACTAAAACACATTTTTGTTTTGGGAAAAGATAATTAATTTTTTCACAACTTTGTAAACAAATGGGAAAAAAAGGTCCCCTGGGCTCATCAGGTGACGTAAATGCACAGTTTTTAGTTGTTTTTCCTACCTACTCAGAAGTCTGAAAATACAAAAAGATCCATCCGTTGTCTGTGTTTTGATTTCCTGTTTGTTTTGATTGACAGGTGGTAATCGCATTAGCCAGGTGGTGTCTGGGGCCCACGAGGGCGGGATTTTCTCTGTTTGTGTCCTGAAGGACGGAACCATGGTGTCTGGAGGAGGGAAGGACCGCAAGGTGGTGCTGTGGGACCACGACTACAGGAAACAAGCCGAGATGGAGGTGAGGGAGCCGTGGTGTCCTGTGTCCCTTAGAGGGACAAAGTCAGAATAATTCTGAGGGGAAAATCAGTTTCCTTTTGACATGTCTGGGGCCTTTAAAAAGGTAGAATTGAGACACAATATAGTATCTTCTATCTTGACATTATCATTAAGTCTTTTAAGTCTAAACAGCTTGGGCCTGGTTCTATTTTCTTTGAGCTCTTTCTTGATACATACAGTGTGTGAGCTGCGTTAACAAGAGCATGACACCTTTTTCTCAGTCTGTGCTGTGTGTGTTTTTAGGTGGGTGAGTCGCTTGGTCCTGTACGGGCTCTGGCTGAAGGAAAACCTGGAGAGCTCTTTGTAGGAACCACTAAGAACGCCATCGTGAGAGCTGCCTTCCCTGACACGTTAACTCCTCTTGTACAGGTACACACACACACTGACACACATTTTTGTGATTGACGAAGAACACACTGGGATCATTTTGTTTACAGTGGAATGTGCTAACAAACATGTTATCTTTGTGACCACATTGTATTAATGGTGATTCAGGGTCACACAGATGAGCTGTGGGGTCTGGACATCCACCCCTCCATGGAGCAGTTTGTCACCTGCTCGCAGGACAAACAGGTTCACCTGTGGGACACCAACTCCCATCAGCCCCTCTGGAGCAAGACCATCGAGGTGAGTCTAATTTTTTGTGCCTTTAACATAAGGTTGTTAAGCACTGACCTGACAGCACTAGAATAACAAAGAATTTAAAACAGTTGCACAAATTGATCTTCAATAATAAAGAAATGAAACTAATTCATCCTCTCCCCTGCTCCAGGATCCAGGGAGGTCTGTAGGTTTCCATCCCAGTGGAGCCGTTCTGGCTGTGGGGACCATGACTGGAAGGTCAGCCTCGAAGTTACAATTTACAAACTGAACACTAACACAGCACGATGATAATTGATCCATTTTTTACAGCAGCAGTCTTGAAAAGCTGTTAACGTTGCAAAAATAATTACTGATTGATTAGATTCATTTAGATTATCAGATGTATTCATTTAGTAAGATTTATTAGTTTATTTAATATATAAATAAGTAAAAAGTAATAATTAAAAAGAATAATGATGATGGTGACAATAATTATAATAAGTAAATAGGTAGTAATAATAAAAATTAAGTAGTGATAGTAAAAACAAGTAAACATGTAAATAAATAAATAAGTAATAATTAAGTTAATAAATGAATAAGAATTTCTCTGTTTTATCGAGTACGTGTTTGTCGTTTGGACAAGACATGCTGCTGACAAATAACAACTTGTGAAGGGTATTTGTCACAGATTTCTGACGTGTGTGTGTGTGTATGTGTGTGTGTTGCAGGTGGTTGGTGCTGGACGCTGACACCCGGGATCTTGTTTCTATGCACAAAGACGGCGATGAGATCATTTCCAACGTCAAGTACTCTCCAGGTAAAACGTCAGCTGATCACATCATCGACCCTGATTGATTAAAGACCTTCAATCGACACAGCTGGTGTAACATGTCTCAGTGCTGTATTGATTCTGCTAATACCAATGTTAACTCTTGTGCCTTTAGACGGTAACTTCCTGGCTGTTGCTTCCCATGACAACTTTGTTTACATCTACGCTGTGACCGAGAATGGCCGAAAGTACAGTCGCGTGGGGAAATGCACTGTAAGTATCCTCAAATGAGCAGCCTCACAATTCATATCTCACTGGTCTGAAAGCATTAAAATATTTGTACTCATGTGAGCCTTAGCAGCAGTTTGGGGGCTCTGTTTTTTTACAACTGTACTACTTAAGCTTTATTATTTATTTATAGTTAAACGTAATTTGAACTTGAATCACTGAAATAAAAGTTTCCCTTCTGAATCAGATGAATCACAAGAAGCCCCTGACTTCTTCCATTCACAGATTTAATACAACTAAAACAGAACACTGAAATGTCAGTTTACACTGTTTGGAATAAAACCCTAATGCTCTGTGACATTACTATTCAAGCAACATAAACTTCTCCCTCTCCCAAGGGCCACTCCAGCTTTGTCACCCATCTGGACTGGTCTACAGACAGCCAGTACCTCGTCACCAACTCAGGAGACTACGAGATCCTCTTCTGTACGTTCTCCCTCTTGTCTTTTATTTTATTGCCACTGTAAGAATTAATGCTAAAATATCTAAACTTCAGTCACTCATATCTCAAAGACAAAATGTTAAAGCAACATTTTGACTTGTTGCACAAATCAAACAGCATGACTTTTTTGTTTTTTGTTTTTTGTTCAGGGGAGGCATCCAGTGGTAAACATGTGACCAACATGGACACAGTGCGCAACCAGGAGTGGGCCACTTCCACCTGCACTCTGGGCTTCAACACCTTTGGTAAGTCGATAAAACTCACGATTGATCATGTAATGGATTGCACTTTATTTATCAGAGGAAGGGGGTGGCTGGAGAGATGTTTTTAAAAAAGTTATTGTTTTTATTATTGTTATTATTAATGAATTAATTTTGGCCCTCCCCACAGCTACAAATATTTAGCTCTGAGCCTCCTGAGTAACTTGGGGAAAATGCATGATCTTCCTTCCACCATAAATATCGTGAACACTACACTATATTATGTTAGGTGTTGGTGCCAAATAAACAAGCAAACAGCACAGAGGGAGTGAGAGTTGTCATCAAAACAAACAAATGATTTCTTTAGAAAATACAAATCCTCCTGAAAAATTGTATCAAACAGGCGCCTGGTGGCTCAGTGGATAGAGAGGGCACCCAGTGTACAGAGGCTGTGTCCCCCAGCCTAAGCCCTTTGCTGCATGATACCCTGATATTTTGTAACGTTGACTAACCTGCGTAATTTGACAAAGTCAAATTCAGTTCAGTCAGTTCTGTTGTTGGAGAAATGTCCAGACTGATCTTTGAATCACTGCACAGCATTCTGCATTTTGCTGCAGCCTGAAACAGAACATGAAGAGGAATGTAATGTTTGGCTGTTTTCTCTCTCACCCTCTCACTGATTCTCTCTCTCAGGGATTTGGCCTGACGGAGCAGACGGCACAGACATCAATGCCGTGTGCAGGTCACATGACAGATCCCTGCTGGCCTCTGCTGATGACTTTGGCAAAGTGCACTTGTTCTCCTTCCCCTGCTCTCAACCAAGGGTCAGTCATGTTCACTCACATTCACACACTAGGCTGGTTTCCATTAACCCTTAAATTGTGCAGATTGAAATTGCAAACATAAAATACACCTAACAGAAACACGTCATTTAAAAAAACTCCCATTTATCGCAAAAACGTTTTTACACTCACATGAGGTGGTATTTCAGACAATTCAAAATAGCCATATTTTGCAAAATTGCAATGGAAACAATTTTTTGGCTTTTATAGGTCACATGATGCTATGGCTATGCGCCTGTTGGTAGGAACTGGCTCCCTCATGATGCAGCAGGTGCAACAAGTTCTCAAAAGTTCAACGGATCATTCGGAAGTTTTGAATTCACAATTCCTCTGTGAAATCGTGAACTATCACCTCCCAGAAATCCCTCATATGTGGCCACTCCCACGTATAAGGGGCTTGCCTTTCCATTACTGCTCACATTACACGCCTACGTCGCCTTGGATTGGAAATAATGACGGCTAGTGTGGTGGCTGCAATAGAAATAACCTGCCATTGTTTTGATGATCCATCCCCATGCTTCTTGGAATGTTATCACCAGAGGAGAAGTTGTATAACATCACTCAATGGAAATGCCTCGCAATTGTGCTTAATTAACATTTTGAAAATATCGCTTAAGTTTTGTGCAAATCTGTAATGGAAACCCGACTACTGAGCAGAAGCTCTCCAACAGCTCATCCCACAATCGTTTTTAGACAATTTTCTGCTCTGCTTAGATGTTTTACACTTCCTGAGCCAAGCAGCCACACTGTTCTTCTGTCCCTACATCGGGATAAAGCGTGGATGAACACTGTAAAACACAATGAAAGCTCAGCAAAAATAACTAAGTACTCAGCCACAAGGCTTTCGGTGTAGGATCACCACCAGGCCTATAACATGCACAATTTCTAACAAGGTGTTTTACTGAGTGCTCACAGCATGTTTTTATTTTCTTTTAACAAGTTCAAATTTTCAGTCAGAGGCATTTAAAGTGGAGCTGTAAACTTAATCACCCTTTCAGACTGGCTGCCATTAGCACAGAAACTCGCTGCTGTAAACAGTTACAAGTTGGTATTGTTTATAACTCCCAAACATTTTGTAACTAAAATATAAGTCAGTTGGAGTTGCACTCCATGCACATTCTGTCACTGTCAGATGCTTTAGTATCACTGTCAGTGTTGAACAGACTTGGAGTTTCTCATAAAATAAATCTGAAGGGTTAGGAGATCCTTCGTGGGACAGTAAATGTATGTCTATTTCTTGTTATTAAAATTCATCTGAGAAAGAACTATCACTCTAACCAGTTGTTTTAAGAAAAGATATTTACAACTGTGAAGTTAAGCGTTTTTCCTTAGTGACACAAAATAAAGCAGTTTAACCTCCTGAAACCGGAAAAAATTGGCTTAATCTCAAAACAAAAAACATGTAATGCAAGGAGATGATATACTTTTCCAACTTTGACAGGAATTTCCTCTGATGCCAGCATAAAAAGGGAACTTGTTTGCACCAGTGCCTTGCAGCTCCGAGATGCTGCAGCAGACAACGTCTTTGTCTAATTAGTAGGAAATTACAAGAAAATGACCTGAAATCAGCCCACAGAAAGAAAGGAAAAGAAAGCAAAAAACAAACAAAAAAGGAAATGGCCTGAAAAAAGTGCTAAAATTTTAAATGTAATTAACTTTCAATAATTAATAAAATAATAATTATCATATAATTATATTATAATAATTACAATTAAATAATCATTTTGTAGTATTTTCTCTCTCTTTTTTCTTTTTTTAAACTAACTTTCAGTTGATTTTTGTCAGCTTTTCCTAATTTTTTGCAGTTTTCAGGGCATCTCTCGCCAAGTTGCTAGTTGTATTTTTAGCAGCAAAAGAAATCAAACCAATCAAATCACATTTTAAAGGTATAAAGGCTTGCAGAAGGGATTCAAATATAACACAAGAAACTGATGTCGATCTGGGTTTCAGAGGGTTAAAGGAGCACTGTTTAGGACTGAGTCCAAAGGATTTCAGATTGCAATCAGCTGAAACTTTTCCGAAGTGCCAATGGGCTACTGTAGAAACATGCCAGTGAAACATGATGATCTCCATAGAACAAGCCCTGCCTCCTATGCAGATACAAACAGCTCATTCTGAACTGACAAAAACACAACAGTTCTTATCTCAGGTGATTATATACTACAGAAAACACACATATTATATTACACTCCATTTCTGCCTATATATTCCCTGAAACCTTACACACTGGAAATTAACATTTAACTCTGTTGTTGTTGACTTCACCACTTAGCATCTGACTAACTCATTACTTTTCATGTCCTCCCTTTGTCTCGCTCTGACATACAGGCTCCAAGCCATGAGTACGGTGGCCACAGCAGTCACGTGACCAACGTTGCCTTCCTGCACGATGACAGTCACCTGATCTCCACTGGTGGGAAAGACACCAGCATTCTGCAGTGGGTGGTCTAGCTACGCACCTACATCTCTAATCCCCCACAAACAAGCGGTACAGCATCTCCTGACGCCTGCCACCTCTTCACTGTTTTATCCTCCTGCAACCAGGGGGCAGTCTCTCCACTGTGCCTACTGGAAACAAACAAACACACACACACACACACACACACACACACACACACACACACACACACACACACACACACACACACACACACACAACCTGACCCACAAGTCACACCGAATGAGATGATTGGTATCATTGTAGTAAATGGAATATTATTTAGTGTCCTGCTGTTTGTACTAGAATGTAGAGAAAATGACTAGTTGCCATGCAGGAAGTGAATCACAACTGTTCCAAAAAAAATCAACTATTGCAAAGCCAACCAGCCTTAAGGTACTGGTTTGTGACCACTCAGTCAACCTGTGATTTAGCATTAGTTCTAACTGTGCCTAAACTGTATCTTAACCCCCTTTAACGGGAAATCCACCTACTTTAAAGGACAAGTGTTTGCAACTTTTAGCTTCTTCTTTATAAATAATGTACACTTCACACTTTTGTTTGCCATTTTTGAATGCACACTGCACAGTTTGGGTTATATTTATATTTTGAGGTGTTTTTCTTACTCTTACAAGCAGCTACTGGTTTCCAGAAAGTTTGAAAACCAGTTAGAAGATTCTTGAAACTTAATGCAATACAGACTTCTCAAATCAGTCTGAGCGAGATCAGCTTCACCACCTGATAAGAATGTAAGATTGACAAAATAATGCAGAATCACTGATCACTGTAATTGATTTAATCCATCCAGTTTCCTTAACCGCTTATCATATTCACAAAAGCAGCTGGAACAAATATCCCAGCTGACACTCAGCAAGAAGAGGGGTACACTCTGGACAGGTCACTAGACTATCACAGGGCAGAAATATAGGCCTTGTTCAGAATGCCAGCCCCAAAAGGTTTTTTTATTTGGCCATGTCCAGATATATTTTAGAATGTCTGGCAGCAGCAAAAAAAAAAACCTCTTTTAATTAAAAAAAACAAAAAAACAATCTTTTGCAAATTTGATCTAAACAACATTTGGAGGTGGTTTAAATTGCGATTCTTTTTGGATTTCTACAAATGTGTTCTGTTTTGGAACATATATGATTTGCCTGCAGTGTGAACGTCGCCAAAGAGACCAACCACTCTCTGTCATAATCACACTTCCGGGCAATTTAAGGTAAAAAATTAACTTAAAAAAATCAAAATATATTTTCTAATACATTTCTAATACGTACAATGGTAGGCTGGGATGTTAAGTGTGCATGATTTAGGGGCTAAAATGTGAACTTACATTGCTCTTTAAGAATTTGTGTCATTTCTGCACCCCAAGGTGAGCGCAACCGAATCTTGTTAGCATGCACCGATCTTTTTTAAAGCCACAAACGGCAAAGATAAACTTTCCAACTTGTGATAAAGCTGTGCAGAATGTAACCAAGTCAAGGTGTGATGAAAACCAGTGCTTCTGTTGCTGAGCTTCTAGCTTTATGAAAAAGAGATGCATGTTGGGAAGAAGTGATTGACCTGTCCTGGGGCAAAGAAAGATTGTATTAAAATTTCTAAAATGGGTGGTATTCCCCTTACTACAACGTATAACCCCACTGCCTTGTTAACTTAGACTTCCCTCCATCCCTCAGCCTGATTTCCAACCTCTTACGGTGCAGATTTTAAGTATTACAGATTGCTGTTGGAGATTGTAAAGGGTACAAAGTGGCTGTTTTATCCCGAACCTTTCATTTCACCTGTCCCCCATCTCTGGAGCTGCTGTGTTTCTGATTGTACTACTGTAACTGTCACTAGATGGCGCTACAATGCAAGAGAATGAGCATGACCGAGGCTGTCCTCCACCTGTAGATGCTGTTAATGTCGCAAAGGTCTATAGAGTAAATTTATATATTATGCAGTATATCCAAGTGGCTGTGTAATTTTAATATTTAACTGTAACAATAATAGATGTTGTTATTAATATTATTATTGTGGCACTTTTAGCGATTGACAGAAAGGTAATGTAGGCTGCTGTGCTGTTGAAGTGAGCTTGAGCTGTGCTTTGCCTTCTTCTGTTTTGTTAATAAAGTTTTTACCCAAGTATGACTGACTGGAGGCTCTTTGTCTTCTTTTTATGAGGGGTGGAAGACGCAAAAACTTTATAAGATAAAAATTGAGGTTATGAAATTGTATGTGAAATTAAAAAAAGAATGATAAATTATCAATTGATTTGATTAGTTTAAAGCTGATTTGATTAAAATATTCCTTGTGTGATGAAAACAGAGCTATGTTTCATCATTTTACCCATCTCACATTCATGATCCAGGACACAATTTTGGCACCTATCGTATAAGAGAAGTTGTCTTAAGGGAGGGAGTAACAAAAAATATTTGAAAGTAAATGAAAGTGATTAAAATGCATAAGTAGTAATGGAAGTGATGGACAAATTTGCAGGACAAATTTGAGAGGTCCTGGGACCCAGTAATTAGACATCTTAATTTTCGCATCTCTTAGCTGAAGATCCTGCTGCTCGACACCTAGTTTTGCTATTCAGTCATTTTTTCTTTTTGTTTCTGTCATCGGGTAAATATTGATGTATTTATCTCTGTCCAGTCCGGCTTTTTGTTTTGTTTTGTCTTTTTGTACATGTTACGTGTAGGTTCATATGTTTGTTTTTATATGTTACTTTTAAATTAATTAAAATATTTTGACAAATAACCGAAGTGATGTAATGGATGTAAAATGACAGAGTGAAAAAACAACTGAATCATTCGTTTACCATTCATCATTCACAACTCCCACTAACACTTCTCCCCAAAATCGAATCAAAATCTATCAAAAACCCACCCCGACCGACTAGCTGATCAAGTTTTAGCTTTTAAAGGAAAACTTTACTGATTTTCAACCAGCTATGCATCACCAGAGTGTGTGCAGGTGAATAGTGTTTCCTTACTAGAACCACCAGCAGCCTTCGCTCACCCCCCTGCTCGTGAGCAGACCCCCGCCAGCAGCCAAGCTTACACCTCCAGCTGGTTGAAAAGAGCCAAAACGTTCTCCGTTAGTAGATTCTTCCTTCTTCTTCCTATAAACGATGAATGTTGTAAGTTCTAATGATGGATGGTTGACAAGTTAATCAATCCTTTCAATAATTTATCACTCTGTTTTCAACTCACATACGCCATCACTTCCATTATTAATTTGTAAGCATTTAATCACTTCAGTTCTTTAAATTAATTTTTGTTGCTCTTTTTCTTGAGACAACTTTTCTTGAATGATAAATGTCAATTTTGTTTTGTGAATGACAAATGTAAGATGGGAAAAATAATAAAACATGGCCCTGTTTTGATCAGACCATGACTGTTTTAATCAAATCAGCTTTGAATTAATCAAATAACTAATAATCTATCTATTTAACTCTCTTTTAATTTCACACCCATGGTATATACTCCATTTTTCGATGAATAAACATTTAATCTCTTTCACTTTTATGAATTGTGTTTTTTCTCTGCCCCTTATCAGAAATACTGGTGAAGTAAGGTTTATAATTGATACATGGGTATTGAACCTGATGTCTAGTTTATGTCTTCCTGTATACAATAAATACTGTTGTTCTCAGTTCTTGAAAGAGCTGAAAATTAATTTCTGTTTAAAAATAGTGGTAAATTAAAAGTAAAAACATGGACATTGTGATAATCTGAGTTGGGGATGTCACAGTGACAGATCTACAATCTATTCACAGTCAACGTGTGTGTGATGGTTAGAGGAGGTTCAGTTTGTGATCAAAGGCTGCTGGTTCAAATATCAGGTCACTTAAGGTGATCTACACGGGTGCACCGTAAACAAGGATGTTCGGTTTGCACCTGCAGCAGTATGTATGTGGGTTTATCGTGTCATGTAAACAACATGTAGAGCCAGTTCCTAAAATAAATAATTTATTTGTTTTTTTGCTAGTAAAACACCTTCAGCTGCCTTCATATTGTTTCTCTCTGGGCCATTTTCCCCACTGTATCTGGCGTGGAGCGAGAGTGATCAGAAGAAAACAGTTTCCATTATTTTCCGATCCTGACACATTGTAAATACTTATGCAATAATTAATAATACAATAATTAATAATACTAATAACCTGCAATGAGACTACAGAATAATCATGGGAATACAAACCACGGGGGATAATTACATGCACACACTCCATCTATCGACCATCTATTGAAGAGGATCAGATATCAACGTCTTTCTTACAGCAGCCTAAAGACCAGGATGCATTGCTACATGTTGCTTTTAGAGCTGCAACCCAAAAGACTCTCTCTGTATCGCTGTGCACCCACATGGTGTCTGGAGCCACATCATTGTTCCAACGGCCAGAAGCCCAGTTAGTCTGAAAAATGTCCCTTTTCTCCAACAGCCTGTTATCTCCAAAACATCCAGCTACTGCTCCGAAATCCTGTTTCTCAGTTTACCAGAGGTATTTGAGTCACCAATCCGGTTGGTTTTATTAAAACTTTGCAGCATTTCCCAGCAGCATTTGAGCCATCGGTCTCAGGTGTTTTTTATTGACCCCTTGCTGCATTTTCCAGCACTATGAGTCATGAATCCCAGGCGGTTTTATCGCCCTTCCGCGGTGTTTCCCAGCAGCATTTGAGCCATCAATCCCAGTATGTTTGCTGAACATTTTTTGTGTTTCCAGGTGGCCTGTGAGCCACCGAACTGTCTCTGCTTTTCCAGCAACTTTTGTGCTACCAAACGTGGGTGTTTTCAGCCAAAACTAATCCTTTTTCTAACCATAACAAAGTGTTTTTTGTGCCTAAACAAAAACAGTATTCATCACAGTGCTGGTGACAAATGTTATATATTCTGTGGTTTACAGAAACCGACAACGGGAATATTATTTTCTGGAAACTGGGTTCTCTAACTGCCGGGAGTGTGGACTTTTGGAGAAATGGGCTTACGGTCCAATGGGACAATTGTCATACTAACGGGGCTTCAAAATATTGAGCTGTCGGAACTATGTGCAGTCCCCTATTGTATAATTGTAGCTGAGGTCAGCAGGTTCAGGCACATTTTCGGGGAGAGTCGAAAGGCATGCTGGGAAAGGTAGCATGAGTACTGACTGAAACAGAGAGGTTATGGAAGGTGTCAAAGGATCTGGTACAACACTGTCATAAACAGGGAATGTGTTGTGCAAAGAGTGATGATGTGTAGGTAAGCCACACAAAGGTGTGTTTGTCTTTGAGGGATTGCAGAGATGGAGAGACAGAGGTCAAAGGTCAAGGGGGAAGATTCCCAGTGTTTATCCAATGAACAGGGTTAGGTCACGTTGATGTTGTGGGTACGATGGCCTGTTGTCTGTCAACACCTTTTTGGACAACATGAGGGGCTGCAGATCATCACAATGAACCAAAACATGACCATCACTTGACAGTCCACTCTAAACAAGATTTTAAAAGATTTTAAAAAATTCATGTTCAGGGGGTGCCCAGCAGTTCAGCTGGTTAAGTGGGTGCCCCCTGTAACTGGAGATTAAAAAAAAAAATCTTCCAAGGGGACCATGCATCCCAGGTTTACATCTAGCTCCTCCCCTGCATGGTGCATAGGCTGATCAAAGCAACTTTTTTAGAGGCAATAGCACACAAAGTCAATGGAAAGATACAAGTTTACACAAACAGATGAACAGATCTTGCTGTTGGCAGTCTGATTTTAGGTCAAGACTCGTCCACATAAGCCGACAATATTATCTCATCTCATCTACTCCATGGGAACAACTTTTCAATTTCCTTCTGTATGTTCAACCAGAATAACTTGCTATATACAGCTAGAAATAAACAAGAATATGTCTCAGTAGCTTTCGGAAGCTTTACAGGATGCACTGACAAAATAACAAGGACAAAAGGACTTCCCATACAGTGCAAAGGAAGAGCACAAGACATACGATACCCTAAACTTTAGCACAATAAACATCGACCTTTAGAAAGAGGGTGACACAGAGGACAAGGAGGGAAAACAGCGAGTGCTTGGGCTTCCAAGGAGGGCACTATACCTTGCCAAAGATGGAAGATAAGTGTAACACTGGTGTTTTGGCATTTAGAAGGTAATTGTGGTTTGCCTTATAGCAATCCTAAAGGGCAGGGTCATGAAGTAAGTAACTGGGAATTATGGGCTCAGGAGCTTACTCTAGACACCCCTCAACTTTACACTCTCTTCACTCTACAATTATGCTAACTGAAAAGCATGAACTGCAGGTTAACTCATTAGGTTCTGTGTTGGCTGATCAGGCATTTCACTATCTTTTACAACCTTCAAAATTGTCTGTCAAGAGAACATATTTTGCCTATTTCAATCTCTGCATCTCCCAGTTTGTCATAGATAACAGAGTTGTTGCACATTATCTTATATTTCTATAAAAAATGTATAAGTTTGCAGATTTGCATAGTGGATGATAACTATGTACACTGGGTCCTGGGTGAATTATCTGCATTGCTGTGTTAATTTTCAACTAGAAAAAAGAAATTCTACACAACATAAACCTATCCAGACAGAGAATCTTATCCTAAAAACCTATGGCCAATGCTCTGAAGTCGAGTTCCACCAAAAAACAAGGAAAAAAGTCACTTTGATTAATTTCCCTGTGAAGAAGGTATCAAACCCAAACCCAAGATGATCAATACAGACAGGTGGACAGTAGAATTTAGTGATTCAGTGAAAATTCACACATTTTTCACTGAATACTTACTGAATAATATATACTTAAATTTGACTTTGTGACTTTGTGACATCGGGCCTCATTCACCAACCATTCTTAAGCAGAACTTACTTAGGCATTTTTCACAAAGATTCTGATTAATGTTTTCTTTTTGGGGATTTGTTTTTCAGTAAGAACAGAATCTATGCATACTAAGTTACAATAGTAATTTTATAATTTAAAATATTTTTTGTATTTATTTTGATAGTTTATAAAAAGAATGATTTAAAAAAAAATAAACACTATCCACTACTACATTTGTTTTTTTTTTATGTTTGGTGTCCCTCATCAGATATTTATTGTTGGGAATTCTTGAATTATGCTGCGTTCCAGACAACTCGGAGGTCGAGATATTCCAACCTCCTACTAGAAAAATTACGATGAAACGCCATTGAAAGTCAGAGTTCCTACTTGTGAACTTAGGGCAAATCCCTGTACCCCAACTTCAGCAGTCTGACTCTGCACAACAATGGCAGCATCCATTGTGGTCACAGAGGTGCACATTGTAAATGGTAAAAAATCAACTAAAAGGCAACAAAAATTATATTTGCATGTATTTAATAACAATAATACATCTTCAGTAAAACCTGTTCCACATGGAAGTTGATGTCAAAATATATTGCCAACGTTATTAGGTGGCTGGTTACGTCAAACAATCTCATAACCCGATCTTCTTTGTACAAAAGTTAATCTAGAAAGCAGTGAAAATTTTAATTTTAAAACTTTATCAAAATGTATTTGATTAATTTAATTTGTTACCTTATGTGTTGTGTAAACATGTTTTTTCTTCATGTATGGTGTTGTGCACCTGGAAAGTCCAACCTCCAACTCTGAATGGGACGCAACATAAATCCTCTAAACTTTCTCTATTCGTCTTCGTCTTCTTCTTTTTCTTCTTCTTCAACTCCTGTGCATGCACAGCTCTGCAGTCTCATGCACTTTTATAGAGATCTGCGGGGCATTTATACCCATCAGGATGAACAGACACACGCTCTCAACTTAGGAGGACAGTTTGATTCATGATCATAAAAATATAGGTTCTCTAGAACAAATTCAAGAAAAAATGTAACATGGTATTAATGAATGAGGCCCATTGAGTGCCACTCGCCTCTGTTATCACTACTCAACATATATTTTTCTTAGCCTGATAGAAACTCTGCATTTAAACTAAGTTATTTTTGAGTGCAAAGCTGCAATCAGGTCCAGCAAGATGAGAACTGATGACTGGACATCACTTTCACACTTCCATAACATTTTTGGGCAAAAACTGGTGGAAAGCTAGGTCAGAGTAGCAGTGTTTCAGTCAGGAATAACGAGTTAATGACCATCTAGCCAAGCAGGGAGGAAGTCAGCTTCATTGACAGTGAACCGGTATTTCCACAAGCCAATGGAGACGGAGGTACAGCAGACTGAGGACTGCTAAATATTCCGAGCTCATTTGTTGACTTTTTGCAACAATTTTTACATTTGCATTAAACAACAGGAATATTCTCGAAGCATATGGTGCAGAGACAAAGACAAGCTTCTAAAAATGGAAAGACTGCAGATTAACAAAAAGGTTTAGTAGAAGGTCTGTCGGTGGCCTAACTCCTGTACTCAAACACAGTACTTTTACATGATGTTAGAAAAAGTCTAATTATTGTATTAGTCCAACTAAAACTGCACTTTTTAACTACATGTAAACATGTTATGGGTACTGCAAAATGGGTCAGGCGTTAAAAAATGTAAGCCCTGAAGAGGGAATTGTGTTTTTAATTTTGGCTCAAGTGAGGGGCATACAACTTGAAAAAGTAGTATTTCATATTTATTTAAAATAAAAAAGTCACACCCCAGCCACCCACCCTTAATAGAAAATAAAGTACAGTCCCATAGCGCCGGCACAGAAGCTAAGCAATGTCCTGCTGTAGATGGGGCCGTAGGACAACATATTTAAGCCACTTAAAAAAAGCTCAGTATTAGTTTATTTGTATACAATATTTTAATATTTACAGCTGATGGAGGCAACAGTAGAGCAGCACCTCTGCTGTTCAGTGGGATAAAATGTGGGTAAAGTCTCCGCTGATAAGGGCTGTCTTACAGTAAGGTAAAGCGGTGAAAATATTCTAAATATAGCGTACATTTCAACTGATATTTATTTTTTTTTTAGGTGGCTTAAAACTAATCAATAAAGGCAGAACTTTTTCAGTGCTGTTTGATTATATGGGCGTGACACGGTGGTTTTCTACCCCGAAGTTATTGTAAATAAACAGTTATGATTGTGACTCGGTCTATATCATAGACTGTATAAATAAAATAGATTTATAGCAAGTAGCTGAAAAGGGCATATCTCCACCTGCTGTGGAAGAGTTGGACATAAGGACATCAATAAATTGATTCTCCCTGGTGCTTGTATACTGAGACAAAGACAGTAGTCCAGATAAATGGCCTAAAGGAGCGACAACCGTAACTCGACTAAAGCCTCAACAGCTAGACTGGTAAGTATTGACATAAATGAGGTTTTCACAGAAAAAAGTCTGAATGTGGGGCTGAAACTTGAGTGTTTCCCTGCAAAACAAGAGACAACAAACTATCAAAGCATAAACACTCACCAACAGCTAATAGTACACACTGTTGTCAGGTAGTACAGAAATAGAAGGCACCATTTATGAATCAACTGCCAACTCCTTTTGTGCTTTCACTGAAGGCACTTCCATAGTTCATCAGCACAAAAGCAGATTAAGCTTCCATGTCTTGCTTCAGGACACTTTAGTTTGGTTTGTATCCAATTATGGGTTTTATACCTCCACCTCATTATTTTAGACCAGAACCAGTTAATTCTGCACCAGCATCACATTTCTTAGTCTCCTCAGCTTTCATACCAATGAGAGATTTATTGCAAACAAATGTTAATCCACATTCCCTTCAGATACCAAACAGCTACGGACACAAACATCATAGAGATCGGTCTCTAGGCTTCCATCCACTCATGACGCTCTCTCATACAATCAGATATAACACTGAGTATACATTGTTTGAGGGTAGTTTTCCTTCAGAAAATATACACACAAAAGCTTATCAGAATACATGATCTGGACAAGTTCTTTTTCCCAGAAGACGACTCAGGAAAACTGAATTAGTGGCCAGAGATGACAGTTTGAAACAAAAAACAGTGGACTCTGCTCGTCTGTCACCTTGTAATGGGTATAAAATTCTGATTTTAATCATATAGGAGTATACCACATTATTTCTCATTTGAAAGACCATTTAATACATCTGTATGAAAAACAGAAATAAATCTTACATCTGTGAATGAGTGAATGTTTTAAGTTGCAGAAGCTAACTTTTATAACAAGAACTTTTTGACATATATGCTGAAGCATCACTATGTCCTTCAGTAGTACACAAGACAGTTATTTTCATTTGATGTGGTGGATTCTTGCAAAAGCCATCACGAGAATTAAGAGGAGCCAGAGGAATTTGATTTTTTCACAGATTATCTGTATTGTTTATGGCTGTAGATTTAGTGACAATTTCAGCAGATATGACAAAGAGGTTTTTTTTCTTTTAATTAAAGTAACTGACTATTGCTTTAACATCTTTGTTTGATAAATGCCTTGAACAATTCAAGCACAAAGTCATAGACATAAAGAGGTTCCTCATGTAAAACTAGTCCCTCCAAGCAGTAGAATGATATAAATAGTTTTGAACTGGTGCTACATGAATAGAGAAAGGAGAGAAAAAGCATTAACCTCCTGCCTTTCCTTTGGTTATTTTCTGTAAAAGGTACTGTGTGCTTTAAGTTCCTGATTGTTTTATAGCATTGTTTTAAAATGACAAAAGTCACAAATAAATATTAAAGAAAAAGAGTGAAAAAGGACTGTGGCACTTTTGCTGGAGAGGTAGAAAACCTACAACTACCAGAATGCACTGTGCCACACCAAATGAGAGACAGTCTCATTGGTGGGTGATATAATATGAACTTGTCCGTTTGACACGATGGCAGCTGGCTGTTAACAAACAATTTCATGCTATAGTTAAAAGGTAAGCTAAAACATGTTTCTGAAAACATCTGAGGTGAGAAATTGGCAACTCAGTAACAGGATCTTAATTTATAGTTGATCAGTGCTAGTTTCACTTTTTCAACCCCTGTTTTTCACCATGGATGTTTTAAAAAAGTCTGGATACAGCCATGGAGATGGGGCCCCATTCATTCCTATGAAAGATGGTCATTGGCGCATGAAGCAAAAAAAGCTCTTTTTCAGGGTATAAAATACCCAGACCTACTGGCCCATATGGCATTCAGCATTCACGCTAGAGACTTATTGCTCCCAAGCGCGGGTGAATGTGCCCGAGCGGGTAACTTCACGGAGAGTGACTGACCAGTTTGGCACTGCACTAGCTTGAATGGCAGTTAAAAAAATGTGATATTGCGGCTCTTTTGGACTTTCTAAATGTTATCAAAATGGATGTTTTAAATCTAGATAGTGAAAGGAGTCATTTCACTGGGGTTTTGATGCTCACAAAATATTATCCACTGATTTACAGACGTCTCTTTTCCAATGTAAGTCGATGAAGAAAAGTATTTCACGTGACCGACCCAGATGCCGTAAATACACTTTTGGCAACTATGTAAAATTTACATCACAGCCTGGCGCACTTCCTGGGGGCTTGGTTTTCACTGTGCAGGAAGCAGTGTTGTGACAAATCTCACTATTACAGCTAAACAGAGCACTAAAATACATTTCTAAGTACATTTTGGCAAATAGGCAGTGCAGCAACATAATCTGCCTGTATACTCTCTGTGTCTGCGGTGGCAGCATTGGTAGCGGGCAATACAAAAATGTGAAATTACAGCCTGTTGTTTGAGCAATAGCCGGACAGCCAGCGAAAGTCAATTTAACCCACCAGCAACGTATTTATGTTATCCAGCGGGGTTTTGCAGGGGTGGGGTGGGGGGTGGGGGGTATGTAGCCACTGGTTAAATGGAGGGACGTTTACCACAGTTCATCTACACATAGGCTACTACCCACATTGTTTTGGTACAAAGCTGGTTGAAAATAGGGGAAGTATCTTGTAGGAGAACTAGGAGGGGCCAGAGGAACCTGACTTTTTCACAGATTATTTGTCTTGTCTGATGTGTTTAAAAAAGCGTTTTAAATTGTATGCCCTATTTCTTTGTTCTTTTGCTTTGTTGTTTTTTAGGAAGCCTTGAATACCCTCCTGGCTAATTCTGTCATTTTCATACCTTGTGTATTTATTAATTTGCACTCTCCCCTTTTAAATAAACTAATCCTATAAAAAATAACAAAAATTATTTTTTTTTATGTTACCAAATATAGCTATTGGGGGCTGAGGGATGGCACATGATGGCTCCTTTCTACTTTGACAAAACCATACTGCAAGTAGTGATAATATTGCAGTGTGTTTGAGAAGAAGTGGACTTAAGTAGTGAAATGGATTTAATACAAATCAAAAAAGGTGTGGGCTCCAATTTATTGATCTTAACTGAAGAGAGTGGTCTGCTCTGGTTGCCATTTACTTCACTGAAACGACAGGAAGATGGAGTAGGCCACACATTAGAGGAAATTGATGCAGTCATTCTGTGAGTTTCCCTCTGCTGGGGCTGACAGAGTTACAATATATTGGTCATAAATCAGCTCAATGCAGACAAAAACCTAAGATCCCTTTCAAAAGTATTGATCCAAACAAATATAAGGTGAACAAATGACAGCCTTGCTACTTTAAAATGATCAACACTCATAACAGAAGGGCTTTTTGTCATTTATACTGTGTTGGGGAAAAGCTTGCCCCTTCAAAGAAAGAAAAAAGTTTTGGGGTGACAAAAAAACACATCAAACAGACTAAAGCGCTGTGGATTTGTGTTTTTTCTGATGAGAAACAAGACGTGAGAACAGAAAACAGTCTGTGATGTTCTCAGAGACACTTAATTGAATAAACCGGATGGAATATTGTGACAGTCTGAGGTCTCAACCACAAAATGTACATCCCTGAGGCGGCCACACACATACACATACACACACACACACACACACACACACACCATTATGGTGGGACTGAAAAAATGAAAGGACACATGGTGAAAATGTTTCCTGTTCTTATTCCCACAGCGTAACGTACAGCCACTTTGTCGTTCCCCTCTGTGTCTGATGGTGACACAGATGACATCCTTAGGCATCTTTATGACGCACAAGGATTTAAACCAACTCCAATGTAAAACTACCTGCAGCAATGCTTGAGAGCAACTGACAGAGGATAAAGAGTGAGAAAGTCCATGCAGGTTGGGAGAGAGGGGAGGGTGGATGAGTAAAAAAAACAGGATTATCATCCAGGTTTTAGGCATTTTTGTGTTGTTTTTTAAGCAGACGTAATTGACAAGGAGGCAACTTCATGCAATGTAACGACAGCAATTGATTGTTTTCTGGGACTTCAGGTCATGTTTATGTGGGCTGACACATTTTTTCAAACCATCGAATCAATCGGTGTGTGACAGCGCTGTAAAGCAGTACCACTTCTAGACCTGTCATGACAATTCACTATATCAACTTGTCGTACAAAATATAAAAATTAACTCGACAGTTTTTCTGACCTTGATATTGTTGTTTACATGTAACATGTTACATGTTTGTTAGACTGTTTCTGACCGTCTTGTCTCAGTCAGCCGGCAAGGGTGGGGCTCACAAGGAGTGGACGGCATGCAACAATGAACCAGCCAGCTGAAGTGTAGAAGTGTGTCACAATTCCATCCAGAAAGTTTGAAACAATAAAAGGAAATTGGTTCCAAAGCCGAATTCCACAGCTCTGGTGTGGGAATATTTTGAATTTAAGCAGTATGAGCAAGGGGAACCCAGTAACGTGAACAGGCTGATTTGTTTTTGTTTGAAAACAGTGGCAATACAACTAACCTGATCATCTGATCATGTCTTTGCTAAACAATACAAACATAAACGCGACAGCGCAAAATGGTGCACACTCACAGAAAGCTTATCTTGCTTTATAGCCAAAGAGATGCAGCCATTCAATGCAGATTAAAAAACAGCATTTAAAGAAATGCTGCAAACGTTTGACCGGCAGTACCTTGTGAAACTTGGTGAAAGACGCCATTCTGAAAAAGATAAAAGACATCTCCTTTTACTCTGCCACTGCAGATATGTGTTTAAGCTCAAATATGACCCCATACATGAGCTTGACTGTACATTACATAAATGATGACTTGTTGAATATTCTTGAGAATTAAAAGTTCTATTTAAAAGGATTATGCTACATCATAATTTTATCAGTGGCATAAAATGGTCTTAAATGAATGTTGACAATAATATCGTTATAATAATAATAATTATATCATAATAATAATAATAATAATAATAATAATAATAATAATAATAATAATAATAATAATATCGCAATATTTTCAGGCAAAATATATTGTCCAACAAAATTGTTATCGTGACAGGCCCATGCCCTTCTCTCCAAAGAACAGCAGCCCACTGGCCAAGTTACATGGTGATGGAAGTAGATGAGCAGGGCGTTCTGTGGGAGTGGAATAGATGCCAAGCTCCTTGATGAAAGTTAGTGCACTATTGGATCAACTTCAAAACTGCTATTTTAAGGTGGACAAGCTACATAATGTGGTTTTAACTTTCAATAAGAAAACTCTAACTATTCAATTTGTTTATATTGTCTCTCTTTCATTTCATAGGTTTTAGCAATGATTGGATATTCAAGAGCACAAATGTATATGAAATTAATCCACTTTGTGTTTGTCTCCTCACTTGGAGAATAAAAAGTGGTGGAGCATCATTCCTGTGTGCTCCAGCAGCACTTCACTGCTACTCTGCTCTAAAACACTTGAGTTTGATCTTTTGTGCTGAAAATGTTGTGCAACCCGGTTCTGCAGATGATCAGCGAGGTGCAGATGTTCGTCTGCATCGTCGATGAAGATGAAATACAGCAAGTAACAGTTATTAATATCAGACGTATTGTTAAAGACATCTGATTTTGAGAATTAAGTTGAGTATATATCATTGTCTTAGTTGTAGGGACAGAAAATTAAAAGTTTATCTCCAAATTTATAATATGTTTGCTGAGTTTTGTGTAGTAATTGAACAGGCCAATTAGTGAAAGAAAGTCAAAGTCAGTCTGCAGGGAAAGCCATGAGTCAGCTGACTGCAGGTCACAGTGAGAGATAACAGATTTATCTGAGGTTCAAATGAAAATGATCTGATCCTGGATCCCATCAAAAATCCTTAGAATTAATACAGTTAAGCAGCTGAAAAATATAATTCCCCCCATGCTCTCAGTTAACACAACTGTTTTCAAAAAATACACAATAGAAGGAATTTTTCTTCTGCGATAACCAAGTCTCACATCCTGCCTGTGGGAGGTTAATTAGCGGCTCACACACAAAACTTGTGCATCGCACAACAGTTTATCATCTGTGCTTGTGTTTCAGTTTAGTTAACACAGCACTGCGTCTGCCAAGATGTTGTGTTTGGAAAAATGCAAACATCAATTAATATTCCAGACACATTTTCAAAACAATATCAGAGAGAGAGAAAGAGAGATAGAGAGAGTCAAAGTCAAAATTAGTTTAAAAAACAACCCAGTCTAACTGCCAACTGATGCTTCAAGAAATTGCTGTAGTATGTAGAGTAAAAAGTCCACATAGGGCTGATGGGGAGATGGATGGGTCAAACAAACTCTTGACTTTCACCTGGCAGACCGATGTTTGTTTGCCGTGTAAAACTAAAAGTCAATCGCATTATTTTAATAAGCTAAAGTAAGAAAAAACATGTTTCTGATGACATTTTAGGCAAAAAAAAGGTTTTACTGTTTGATTGTTTGATCTGACAGTGAGAGAGATAGGAAGAGAGAGAGGGGCGGACCTCTCGAACTTAATATACCAATATCTGATTTCTATTCAAGGCAAAAGATCTGGAATGATTAGTGATACGCAGGTGACTTTTATTAAAGTTGCTTATAACAGAATTTCTCTGACATCTCTTGTCTCTTCTTTCCCTCAAACTTCTTTCCCTTATTTAAACACTCCCTAACTACCTCGGCATCATAAAAGGACTTTTTGTTCTTGCCCAGCAGCCAGGTCACTCGGATAGAGGCTTCAGTTGCTCTCTGTTGCTGTGTCATAGATCTCACAAGCAACTCGTTTGTTTCATAGCAAGATTTTAACTGTCAAAATGTTGTTGTCTTCGCCTCAGTTTTCCGAGGATACTGCTGTTTGAAAAGTCTGTGCTTTGTGTCATAGAGGAAGTAACATTCCATCTGTCTCTGTAAAAATCAAACACATGGGCTTCGAGCTGGATTGCGGCAAAATGAACACATATTTCTCTGTGCACTCATCTTTGAAAACTTCTTGGTCAACTTTTCTTCCCTTCACGCAATTGGATAGTGACATTCTCACTGCATTGGGGATGTGATTTTCACTGACAGAGGACGACTAAGTCTCACTTTTTCATGCCCCCAGGACATAACTTGATTGCCCGTTAGCCGTTAGCTAAGGTGCTAATTTTAAACCGACGCCTGTTAGCTGACCCTTGAACTCTGACATGTGATGACTTAAATGTGATACACTTGCCAGCTGTCAATGTAAGCATTAAAACTATGTCCGATGGAGAAATGATTATGCTTAAGGCTTAATCTCAGGCCAGGATAACTGTAACAATGTCCAAACAGACTATATTCTACAAAACTACTTATTGATAAAAATAAAACATTTTTTTTCAAAGTCGAAAAAGTACACTTCATGACATTGTGTTAATTAATTCCTAATATGAGGTGTGGGCTGAGTCCGGACTGACAGTGTTGGGACTTTGAGAACATCTGATATATGGGATTATATAGGGATTTTTTGTGCTGTTGATGAGTATGGTGCTGAAAGGGCAGAGAAAGAGAGCAGAGAAAGAAAATAGAAAGATGGAAAAGTTCAGGGTACGGAATTAAAAGTCTGAAAGAGGGAGGGTCAGAAAGGAAGAGCTCAGGGAGAAGGTCAGGAATGCAGATTGTGTCTTACCGTCTATTCTCTGCACCACCAGGGTGTCTGAGTTGCTGCCGACGGCCTGTTGAGCAATGTGTTGATGTATGGGGCGTTGCTGAATAACAGTGGTTTGTCTGCTGGTCATCCTGCAGAGCGGAAAAAAACTTGCATGAGAACCATTTTAATGTACAGCAGGTTTCCACTGGCTGCTGTTACAAAAGAGTAAAAGAGCACTCGTCCTAAGGCACTAACTGCTGTGTAAGCATGTCCAGCTGCAGAGATGGATGCAGCTGCAGGTCACATTTGTAATATTTAACTTTGATAAGAATCACGTGCAAAACACCCAGAAAAAAGTTTCCCGTTTCACACGTGAAAGAAAAACAGCAAAAGCATAGGTGAATTTCATGATGCACGGGAACTCAGCTGCAAAACACATTTTTCAACATGATGTAAGATGTTATCCAAGGCAGCAGTTTGTCTCTAATGTCTTCAGGAGGTCAGACGTCCTTGAACTTGGGCAATGTGAACATAAACAAACTAAATGCAGAAATACAACAAAGTGAACTTCTCCTGTAAACTGTTTGCACCCACACAGCTTCACACAGTGTCACAGAGAGCTGCACACAAAGCAGTGCCACTGATTCAAACAAGACTGACAATCTGCAGACAGGTTAACCGCTATGTGAGACACTACTTTCATAGTTTTCAGTAGTGGGTCAAGTACTGAGAATACAGTATATTCTCAAGTAAAAGTACAATTATCCCCCCCCAGATAAGACCCAAGTAAAAATGAAAATTACCATTTGAGAAAACTACTCAAGTAAGTAAAAACGTGCCTGGTTACCAAATTACTCCAAGCACAAATTGCTCAAAGTGTTAAAAGTACAAGTACAAAATAATGAAAAAAAAATGCACTCGTTGATGAAACTTTTTTAATAAAGTAGAGTAGGCTACCCAAACAAATACAAAAAAACTTTACAACTGTGGGACCAATCTCCCACTCTCTTTATCTCTTCCCTATATCCCTCTCTTTCTTAACATAACATCAGAGAACGACATTACACATGAAAGATTAACTAACCCTGGATAACAAACTACTTTTCACCTACAGTATTTGCAACTTATTTCAGTGTGCTTGTGGAGGTTAGAGAAGGAGTTATTAAAAAGTGGAAATGTGCGTGTTTTTGGGAGACACAGCATGCACTTCACCATATAACTGTTGGTGTGGTGTGTGGCCAGATGTGGTCAGGTATTGACGCTGGAAGCTGCCTCTTGTTCTGGGTTTTTCACAGTCATCGTCACATTGTGGCATACAGGTGGTGGTTCTTTTTCTTACTGAAAAATATATGCTAGAGTGACACGTAGAGTAGAAGTACAGTTTTAAGAAGGAACATCAAAAATACTTAAAATAACTGTTTTACTCATGTTCATTACTTTTAGTGCATTACTAGTAGTGCTATCAGAGTTAACACGTTAATCGTGATGTGATTAAGGTCCATACATAACGTGTTTTTGTTTGTTTGTTTGTTTATTTATTTTTTTATCGTGTTAATTAACAGACGACATTTCTGTCTTTAAGAGGCTGTACCGGGCTGAGTATTAAAAGTGTTGATACTGGTATCACATAAAACTAGAAGACCTGAATCCAGAAATACAGAATCCAGTCATACCAACCATGTCATGTTAGCTTCTCAGATTAGTGGGGTGAATAATGCTCCAAATTTGGGCATTATTTAGGTGATGGAAAAACCTCATGGCCATGGGGGAAATCAAGGTTTTAGAGTCCTACATGCAGAGTATGAAACACAAAATAACCAAGAAAACCTTCAAACAAACAGCAGGTATTTCTAAGGTCTTTTCTACTTTTCTTCCTGTAACTAGACAGTCATGTTTTTATGCTATAATAAACATGTGGGCAAAATTATCCATAACCCTATACGTTACTGATGTTGGCTTCGGTTTTATTTTTCTTTTCTTTATTTCTATGTTACTGTAACACTGGACTTACATTTTATTCAAGTAGCACTGAAAAAGTCTTTAAAAGTCACAAATTTATATTGTCTTAAGCTGTAGGAAACCTGCTGTACACAAAACAGGTCAATAACAAATGACCTAAATACCTGGTAGTGTTGGTGTGTTGGGT
This sequence comes from Plectropomus leopardus, assembly GCF_026936395.1. NCBI lineage: Eukaryota > Metazoa > Chordata > Actinopteri > Perciformes > Serranidae > Plectropomus > Plectropomus leopardus. Next base: position 33,848,893 of record NC_142181.1, on the reverse strand, counting down.
CCAGGGCTGCAGAAGAATATGCTGCATTTCAGAGTATTGTTCCAGGCTCGCCCACCTTACACACCATCTACCTGGCTGTCCTGAAAAAAAGTCATAAAAATGCAGCGTGAAGTCCAACAATCTTCGTCTTTCATCTCTGCATGGAGCTGGTTCTTAGATCCACTCAGTGTTCAGCACACTCCACCTGTCTCAACAGTGCTGGTACAGGCTGAAGGGTGTGGATAGATGTTTACCGACACACCAAAGAGTGAGAACTCAATATCACATACGCACAGAGAAATAATGTTACACATCAGGTAGACTGGAGACAAAAATATTCAATATTAAAGCTTTTGTAAAGCATGGGTACACACAGTTACATCTATCAAGGAAAGATTCTTTTGTGAGTCATTTGTTGGCTTCATTGTACATTGTATAGTATTATTAAAATCCATATGACATATTTTTTTTGTACCTAGTAACTTTACAGTGATTGTCTTAATCACAACTTTTTGTTTTTTACCTCTTTCACTGTGTTACTAGAACACTTGAGACACTTTCTATGAAGACCACATCTGCAATGCATTCTGAGGGCATTCATTGTGAACTGTAATGCAGTCATAATGCTTTATGACAACACTGCGTGATAAACACACATAATGCCACTAATGTATTATAAGCCCCATATCTGAAGCATCCATAAGACATCTGTCATTTATAATTCATTATGTCACACCTATAATGTTTTGTGACTGTTGATATAGTCCATCAGTAAGCATAATGTGTGTTTATCCTGTTGTCATAAAGCATTATGAATGCATTGGAATTCACTATGAATGCCCTCATAGATGTAGTCATCATAGAAAGTATTACCAAATACTTCTCTTATGCAGTTTTTCATGAAACACGATCATAAATGGGGTAAAAGTAGTTTAGCGACCAACAGACAAAGTTAGTGTCTGTAGTAATCAAGCATCTACCTGCTAAAGAACCAAATCTTTCCCTCAGGAGTTGGAATATCTATGCACCATCCACAATTTCACTGCACTACAATTCACAATCACTTGAAGGTCAAATAATATTTCCTTTACCTTTGCTGCATGAGCTGATTTCACCTGGACAAGAGGTTGAATAAAGCTACAGTCAGCAGCTCAGGCAGTCATTAATATTTGCAAATATGGCAACTCCTGCAGAGGTCCAGTCAACTGTTTTCTCCCTCCATATTGTCACATTGTGCAGCTCACAAACATTTAGTATATAAAAGGAATAGAAAACACATAGTACTTTAAAAATAATTAAGTAATGGAGTACCTCTCAGTTGCTGTGAGGGAAGCATACAGTACTGAGACAGCAAACAGCTCACATTTACAGCTTCACAGGGTGAAACCTTCTAACATTTCTCCAGCATTTAAAGTTAATGGTAACGCACTTTACAGTCATTTCACAGGCAACACAGCAGAAAGAGTGAAGCCGCAAACAGCCAGCCTCCTCCAGGTTTCCCACAGGGTGATCATCCAACCAAAAACACATGAAGTCCATTCAGAGACATGCAGAAACGCATCAACATCAGTTTCTGATTTGACACCATTGCCTCCCACCTCCAGATTCCAGATGGGCAGGAAGAAGTCTGTCGCCAGAGAACTGCATGTGCTGTCCAGACAACACTCAGTGCACACCACAGCTGATATTCAGATTTTATAAGTATTCACTTCGTTATACTCCTTTTTGAACATGAAATATTTAATTTGTTTATTGAATATGAATATGTTTACGTCCAATGGGCATTCTGGTGTTGTTCTTGCTATATTTTATTTTTTGCTATAAATCTTTCAAAAATCTTAAAAAGATGTGGAAAGTAGGATTTTGTAAATAATTTTTATCTGATTTTGCATCTTAAAATCTAAAAATAATTGGTAACATCCATTGTTTTAAATAATATAATGAATGCCTCTCACATTTGCTTCATGCAGATCAGTGTAGTGGAACCAACAACACTTATATTTTGTTTCTGGTGGCGATGCTCAAAACAGAGGATCTACTTTTTGCTAACTTGTCCTTGTACTCTGGACAACATGGGGGAGCGTAAATTCAATTTCATTGATAAAGCCCGTTATCACAAATCATGATTTGTCTCAGAGGGCTCTACAGCATTCCACATCCCTCTGTCCTTAGACCCTCACAACGACAAAGAAACAACTCCTCAAAAAAACCTCAAAAGGAAACCTCAAAGAGAGCAACTGAAGAGGGATCCCTTTTCCCGGACAGACAGCCACGCAATAGATGTTGTAAAGAACAATAAAATTATGGTAGATGACAAAATGATACTTCGCAAAGAGAGAGAGAGAGAAAGAGACAGTGAGGAAGGGAAAGAAAGCGGGAGACAGAAGTAGCTTTTTAACCAAGATTTTGCTGCATAACTGAATAAGGCAATGCGTAAGAACATACATACATCTGTGTATTTTATGAAAAAAGTTTTTCAAACTCAGCAGATGGGGATCAAGAATCCCACATGCAGAGAGAGAGAGACACAAAATTGCCAAGAAAACTGCAACACGCCTGGTATTTTCCTGCTCTGTTCTGAGCATCCATCTTGGATTTTGAGGTTGAGGTTGAAGTGGTTCCTCTTTCTCCTTCTTAGTACTGTTCCGACATTAGGGGGCATTCACATAATTTTTTTTCCGTACGGGGAACAAATTTTTCTGATTATTTCAGCACTACATGAATGCAATGATACTGTTGGCTCCAACCCTTTCTGACATAATGATGTTCAAATCCAGCAATGTACGTTTCTATGCTTGAAAATTATAATAATTCTGTAAATAATTGATTGGTCATCTTTCCCTACCTGTTTTCTATAAAAAAATAGCTCTCTACATCTACTGCTCTCTTTTTTGTATCTTTCTTGTTTACTATGCCAATAATACTGTCTTCTTTGGTGCTAACGGTTTCAGTAAAATGAGCTGAATGATTGAATTGTACAAAACCATACCAAGCTAATGATGTTTGCAAATCCATACTGACCAAAGTTTAAACATTTATACATATTTGTACACGTGATGTAAGCAGCTAACTGATGTTTTCTCCAGCAGGTAGCTAACAATTCAGTTTTATACATCCAAAGAACTTCTAAAAAAATGAAATGCAAGGCAGCCAGACTGGGCCTCTTCTTTTATTTGCCAAAATATGTCACTAAACTGCGCTAGTAAAAGGGACTGGGCCTCTAATTGGGACTAGGGTTTTATTTAAAGTTTTAGATTAGGCCTATTATTGGGTCAGGAAATGTGACTTATAAGGGAGCCAGAGTAGGCAATGCATACCTTGCCCCCTAGACTGCACTCTTCTGCTCCTATAACCACATATAGACAACATAAGGAAACAAGTATGTCCAACCAACTGTTTTGTACTTTATGTTCAAGGAGAGAGAGAGAGAGAGAGAGAGAGAGAGAGAGAGAGAAAGCGTGCACGCAAGAGAGAGAAAGGGAGAGAGAGAGGGAGAGAGGCGGCACTCTGCATGACTTGATGACTGTTCCGCCCTTCCTCTCTCGCTCTCTCTCCCTCCCTCTCTCTGTGTCTCAGTCTGCCGGCTGCTGCCGCTCTGTTCACACCGTCCTGTACTGTGGAGGCTGTTTAAAGTCACCATCACTATTACTACTGAGCATTTTCCCATGGAGGTTGAATAAAATGACATGACTTTGTTTCTCTGGATGGATACGGGCTGTTTATGGAGGTGACAGCAGTGACTCTGGACGCTCAATGTGAGTACAACCTTGTGCCTTTATTATTCAGCGGTGCCTTTACTCTCCCTTCACTCTTTTCTTTGCACACAGAGGCAGAAGTGAAACCTGCACCTGTCACAGAAAGCTTTAATTCAGCTCTAGAGGGACCAATAAACTCCGATATTAACCGACATACATGTATAAACATGTCTTTTTTATAATATTTTGACACCTGCACATGGATTACAATATCTAGTTTTAAATACAACAAAACTGAATTATGGTAAATTATACAAATAATATGGGCTATATTCATAGGAACATTCTACCATCACAGTTTACAAACTTGCTGTTCAATCTATCTACTATAGTTTTTTACTTGATGTTAAGATTATTCCTGGCAGTTGGATCATTAGGTCAGTGTGTCAGTGTATTCACATCCCATAACATCCAGTCACACATTGCTTCAGTGTTTATGATCTGGAGGAAACACTCCACTCCAAGTGAACATGATGCTCTTACTGTACATAATGAACTGTCAGAGACATTTTAAGCCGTCAAAGAAAAAAGATAAGTCAGAGGATTCTGTACACGAACGTCTCCTCTGCTCTTGCCCCTGACTTTGAACTCAGCTTTTTTTTTTTTTTTACATCTGACATCACTTCCACTCTGCACACAGCACGCTGGTTTTTGCTATTAATTTGTTGCAAAAGCAAGTCAAATCGCATTTGTAAACGGATAATGGGATGAGATGGAAGCATTGACTCTACAGTACAGCAGGCACTTGTGTATATGCCACAGCTCCTGGGGTTTTTGACTCCAGACAATTAATAAATCATGAGACTGAACAACTAAAGCAGCCGCTTGTGTCACTGAACTCCTGTGACTTTATCTCGCTCTGTGCAGGGACCAGAAAATTGTTCTGCTAGATAAGAAGTGTAGCAGAACGAGTTTGGTGCTATGAAGAACCCTGTAGAACGAAATGTTGAACCAAACTGAAAGTGTTCTGTATCAATGTGAATCTTAAAGTTGAAATTTTGCCATTTCATTATTTTGACAAGGCGTCTGTAGATCTTTAACTCTGAAAATGAGGCGAGGAAGGTTCAGTTTTCTGTCTGTCAGCCTGATATATCAAAAACAAACACATGGCTGAAAGTCGGAGATCAAGTTGCATTTGGCTAAGAAATTGGTTGATCAGAATGTGGTGGTGATCCAGATTTTTATTTTCTTGCAGTAGCACTTGTGCTGCATTCATTTGCACATGGAGGAATCAGATACAGGTCAATCTCTTGAAGGAGCAGTGTGTAGGATTTAGTAGCATCTAGTGGTGAAGGTTAGAGATTGCAACCACCTGAAACTTTTCCTGTTTGTAAAGTCCAGTATACACTGCGATTTTGGGTTGTCCCAGACTAAAGATGACCATCATAACAGAAACATGGCGATATCTCTGGTTGTGGCCATGTATATAAAGATGGACGATGCCCCGACTTAAATGAGGCCTGGGATACAAGTGCTTCCATTTTGCACTGGTAAAGTCATTCTGAGCCAGAGTAAGAGCACTTGTGATATCCGCGGTGGGAGAGTTCCCGCCCAAACACTCATCTAATCAATCGCGAGCAGCCTCACTGAATGCAAGCACATGGATTGGCTAACACAACTGTCAATCATGGAGAAAAAAAAAACAAACCTTTTTGTATAATTTACTAATTCATTAAAACTGAACTAAACTGAACTGAATGACCACTTGCACAAACATCAGGGTGATGAGAACTACCTTCAGTGACAGAAACATTCTTTGGGAAAAATTAATTTGGTGTGTACTTTGAATTTTTAGTTTGGCCTATGTCCATTCACTAACATGGAGGCGTGGACTCTATGAGATATACTGCAGTCAGACACCAGGGGGCGATCCAGGCTGAAAAAGTTACTGTCATGTTGACCATCTTAACATCACTCTAAAACAGTGGTCCTGCATCGCACAGTGAGAGAGATTCGAGGATGGCTGTTGTCTCCATCATGCAATCAAAGACAGTCTGGGATAAAATTTCTGGCAGTGTTAGAAATTTGGGATGATCATCTCACTGTGTAACTGCTGTTACGACCTTTGTCTACAAACCAAAAAACTGAAATGCAGCTTGAAATGATGCATTGATCAGCGCGACTCTGCTAAATGCTAGTAGATGCTAGTAATACTTCGAGCTGTCTTTGCAAAATTGCTGTGCCAAGTTGGCCTCTTTTCCCTAACCATGACCGATGACCACATTCACATCCACATCCACATTCTCCTCCTCTTCCTCTTTTTTTCTTTTTTTCAGCACAAATAGATGCCATTATAGCAAGGGCTCAATTTGTTTGTTTATAATTTTCTCTAACCACTACAGCAGAGTAGATGGATGACACACTTCTACGATATTGGTTACGTTCATGGACACACTTCGTATCGATATTGTAGGTGATGTCATCTTACAGTCTGCACACATCAAACTTGATGCCGTACCCAAGTTTACTGAGATCCATGTCGCAGAGTGTAGCTGCACTTAACTCATAAGATTGCAAAAATCTCGCAGCCTGCAGGAGGTTAAGTAGGTTTCTATATATGTGGTTAGGAAGTTTTTACCAGGAGCTGAATTATCTGCAGAGGTCTCCCGCTCTCCAAAACAAATGGACCCCAATGGTTAAATCAGTAAAAACATAATAAAGCAGTTTTATGTTACAAATTAGAGTTTCTTTAACGCTGTTCAGTCCTTTGCTGATGGGCCACTAGCTCAGCACCTGCTTTTTTCTCTGATAACATAAGATCCAGATGTTCATGAGGTTTTACCAGGAAGTCTCTTCCTCTCCAAAACAAAATGACCTTGTGATTTAAACTGGTAAAAACACTAATTAAAGCAGTTAAAGGTTAAAAATAGCTGTGTTCTTCTCATGATTCTTGGGATGGAGGGGCTGCTAACTACACTAACCAGTGCAGAAACACAAATTCCCCTATCTAGAGCAGTGCAACATGGCAGACTCCATAAAGGAGAACCAGGGGCGTCATGTACAAAGACTTGCGTTGGATTTCCTACTGAAATATGGCTCCAAAAATTCAATAATAAATAAAATAAATCCAGAAAACGTTGTATGCACAAAAAAATCCAGATGTATTAAATTGTGCGCACACATGAATCCAAGCACATTTCCTTTGTACATCCCAATCAACGTGGAATCCAGCGCACTTAAAGGAGTACCTGACTCCTCCCTCTCCACACCCCCATTTAAATATGCAGATTAATGTAAATAGGTCCTGCACATAGGATTCCCCTCTCTGCACCGTCAGATAACACAAACATAAACGATGAGTAAAACTGGGAGGAAGAAGAATTTTTCAGAATGTGAGTTGGAGACACTCCTCAAGGTATATTTTATGCGCAAAATGGATTTACAGTTTCCATTTATTAATGTTACACACTACTTACATGGATCACATACTACTGTTGTAAATAAACGCAGCAGTGCACAGGGGAAAAGGTCAGGCTGATCAAGTCATTTCAAACTTTACGCACGTGTTTATACACAACATAATTGCTTTACACACAGAGACAAACAGGGGCTTGTTGGAGAGCTCATAATCTGTAGTTTAACCAGCAAAAACAAGTCACTAACTTGAACCACTGCAAAGTAATTATGCTGTGAGGACAGGATGATATTCGGTGGCGCACATGCTCAATGCGTGTCAGGGGGATTAATGTTAGGACAGTTAAACAAATAAATAATTTATTCACCAAGAAGCCACCCATCGCGCACTGTGTCAGCCTGTAGCCTGTTCCCAAACATGTTGCTCGTTAGAATGAATGAATCGTGCGTTGATCCAGGCCACCTTGCCACAATGTCTGTTAACTGCATTTGCACATCACATATGATCTGTACACTGAGCGAATGAAAACGCGTCCTGTTAACATAAATATATTCATCCTGTGATGGTGCTTTTATAGCAATGTGTGTGCAGTCGATAGCTCCGATTACATTAGGAAAACCAGCTCTCACTGCAAAATGCGCTTTAATGTTGGCCTGTTCATCTGCATTGTATGGGACTTTGACATACCTGGCTGACATGCAGAAAATTCCGACCTACACAGCTGGCATGGCTCAGCTCAGGGTTGACTGGCAGTACCGATTGGTCGGCCATCTCTGTCTGGAATGTGCCTGCCCCTAGGAAGCCCAGTGTGATCAGCACATGTATGGGCAGCGCATGGTCATATCAAACAGACCGGTCGCTGCTCTGTGCAGCGTTCCAAGAGGATTGGCCTCGTAAACCTAAAGCGGCTGATCAGCTAGTCGTCATCGTGTGTGCATATAAAACCCTCTCGGCCTCTAAATAAGCTTTGTCTTCACACTGCGCCATTTGCAATATCTTCTCATAATGCTAAAGCTGCCATTGTTGTTAACATTATTTTCTGCACCGTTTTGCACATGCTTTTATATCCACTCACCTAATTACCGACAGGCAAAAAGAAGCAGTAAAAGCAGTAGAAACTTGCATATGCCAGCCATGAAGTTGGCGTGGAGCACGGTGCAAGGTCATTTCACTCTTGATACATCTGAACATGAGCATGGAAAAGGGCGTACGCCACGTTTTTGTGCGTACGCACCCTTTGTACACGAGGCCCCATATCCCTATGTAGATACAAACAGCTCATTCTAAGGAACAAAAACACAATGATTAACACTTGCAGGTGATAATACACTAAATAAAGCATGCTTATTATAGCATGTTTCATTTCTGCCAATATGTCCCCTAAATCCTTCACACTGGGCTTTTAATAATGAAAACTGTTAAGCTGAGCACCTTGTGATGTAGTTTCACCTTTGGTTGTTTAGTATTAACAGTTGTAGATCTACTCCTTTTTGGGCTGTTGCAGACACACTGCATTAAAAGATGGGGATGTGAAAGCTGAGTTTATAAAGTGACATTACATGTCTTTGATGGATTATTTCCTGGCAACACTCTTCCATTTGTGTCAGGAGGAAACGGAGGGAAACAAAACGCAGCACAGATATGAAACCACACAACTTTAAGAAGGATAAATAGAGTTTAAACAAATCAAATGATATTCACCTCACCCTAAGATTTTCATGCTGTACAAACATGGATGTCAGCCACTTCCTTTTTTTTTTAAATGCTCAGAATTCTTAAGAACAATATTCAGTTTTTATAATGACTGGACAATTTCTAGCATTTTGATGTGTATATTACACAAATTTGTACATGTGTTATATTTTCGTTAAGCGGTGGAGCAGATGAGCCTCCTTGGGCTCAGAGGGACAGAGAGCTTGTGATCTCTGGCAGAGAACTGAGCTTCACTGAGTTGCGGGGAAATGTTTCAACAGATCTTAATGTTCTTTTTAGTAAACGGTTGACACAATGACTCCTCTGTTCCTGCTATAGGATTCCAGCTTTCAGCTCCAACAGTTGTAATATTAAAATGTTTTCTCCTCTTCTCTATGTCTGCACTCTTTCCTCTGATTTCTATCCTTGTCCCCCATCCCTTTTTAATGTGAAGATCTTCGAGTTGGTTTCTTCTTTTTGTTTTTTTCATCATTCCCTCACTTTTTCTATCCTTCTCCCTCTTTCCTCCCATTTCTGCTTTTATGTTCATGTGATTACGGTAGCTTGTTTACAATCAGGTGACCATTAAGAAGCGAGAAAATCAGATTGAGGGCAGAAAGTGATAAATACATATACCACATGAACTGAGGAACCTGATGAAATTAAATGGTTGACTGAACCTGTAGGCATCTTCAAGAAAGCTGAAACTCATGTTTGATGTGATCCTCACAATACAATAATAGTTGTTTTTTCCCACAGCTTCACCGTTTTGCTTAGTGTAGAGATGATTGTTGTTACAAGTTATCTCGACCTCTAACGTTACTTAAGTTACACAGCGAGCTGATGAAAGGGTAAAGGAGTCTAATGGACTCTATTTTTTGTACCATTGGTACTGCTGTACCTGACTCACAGTTATACCAGTTGAATCGGAGTTGGTCATTTAGTACGAATACCCAACAATTTCCTTTGTTTTCCACTCAAAGTGTTAAAGTATGAACGGGGCTCTGTGAGGCAGAGTGTGACAGCAAAATTCAAAGACATCATTGGCCAAAAATGATTAAATGACTTCTGATTGCACAATGCAGAAGAAATACTGACTGACTCTGTTTTGTTTCATTGCAATATTTATAAAACTAAAGGAAACCATCCTCTCCTCTCCCTCACCCCCTCCATCACCTGCACTGAACTATTTCTAACTTCTCTGGACAGATAATCTGTGCGTTTTTGCTCTGACCTTGAAGGCAAAAGAATGACTGTGGTTAGCTAAGAGCCTCAGCTTTGCTTACCTAGCGGTTCCTTTTACTACTCCCCACCCAAACACACGCCACCAATTCCTCCTCACCCCTGACCTACATAGATCTCTCTCCCCTCCCGTGCTTCACCTTCTCCCTCAAACAGTTGTGTGACCTTTACAAGAATGCGTTCCCCCTGGGGTGAAGTTTGGGAGACAAACACATGTACAGCACACTGTATCATCAGTCTTTTAGAACATGTGGCACTGCACTGTGTGTTGGAACAGAATGTGATATTATTGGAGTATGGCCTTTTTCATAGTTTAGAATAAATAATACTTGTATTTTATGATATTTGAGCCACCTGACTCACAGTGACAGTCAGTCTCACTTTACTCCAGAATGAAAAACCATGGATTGCCAATACTGCCATGACTTTTTATCTAGTGCCATCCGCAGGTCAAAGTTTTCAGTTATCCTATGACTAGAAAAAATTGATCAGGAAAGGAAATTCAATTACAGAGACCAAGAGAAGACAAGAAGTTTTAAAGGACATTAAAAAAAAAAAAAAAGTGAGCTACGGAGAGCAGAGAAGAGGACAAGAGGAAGAGGAGGGCAGTAGGAGACAGGTTGGAGATGAGAGAAGGATGATGGATAGAGGGGAGGAGACAGGAGGATAAAAACAGGAGCTTGAGAGCAGGCTGAATGTGAAGGAGAGAGCAGTGATTGTGTAATTGCTCTCCAGAGGAGTTCTGATAAGCAGCACTTAAGAGCCTCTGTGGTTAAGTAATCACTGTGATAAAGGGGCCGGAATGGCTACAGTGGTGGAGAACTATGCTAACAGCTAGCCTGGCTGGAGGAGCGACACCCACTGCACTACATTACCACATTATACTGTAACATAACATACTGTAGCATAGCAGAATGTAACATAACACTTAGTATTTTGAGAACTGTTGTGAAAACAGTTTGACCTAGTCTACTTTGCTTCCCATGTTGGGATTTCCACCAAGCGCAGTTTGGATGGTACTTTTAAGAACTGAATGACATATAGCAGCAGTAAAATCATGTATATAGGGGCGTGTGCAGTCAGTCAACTACTTGATTAAAAGTTACTACCCTCACTAGTTGAAATACTAGTCATTTACAGTGCCTGTTCAAGGAGGGAATATCATGCCATCATGGAGGTAGTAACAGCCCAGAAATGAGGTCTGTGTAAAACATAAAGCTGGAAAGACGTGAGCATGAGCAGCACGAGTGTGACGTTTTGATGACGTGTTTATGCGTGCGACCCACCTCAGGAGATTTTAAAAGTAGCTGTTAGCATAGTGGCTAATTCAAAGCAGAATAAATGCATTTTGATTATACATTCTTATTTTATCGGTAATAGTTGTATAATCATAATATTACACTCGAGGTTGTACTTAAAAATCATTCGAGCACTTCAGTGATGCTTGATGACCTCAGCACAAGCGCCTCAGACCTAACCACATCACTGTTGTGCTCAAATGACGTTAAAGCACAACCTCAAGTGTAATATTGCTTTAATGACTGACCTGAGATGTGAATGTTCAACTTCCAGGGGGGCAGCCCTACTGCTCTTGAAATAACCTACTTTATCATGCCAGTGGCAACTTAAAAAAAATACCTGCCTAAATTAGGCCTGGGTAAAAAAATCGATTCATCAGTGCACTGCAATATGTTTTTTGCCAATTCAATATCGATTCATAAAATCCTGAAATCGATTTTTTCCATTGTAATGACGCCCCGCTCCCGTGGGGGCAGTATGAGTGCCGCCAGAGTGTGATTGACGTTGTTCAGAGGCCCCACTTGACCCCAAAACAAAGTCTGTTGTTTATTCATTAAAATGGCAACAGTGGCGCGAGGTAGCTGTTAGAATCAGCGCCGACAACAATAAAAGCTGAAGTTTGGATACACAAAGTCGAGTCACGTCGTGCGTGAGCCTCGTGAGTCAGTGTTAAAACACTGTAACAATACGACAAACCTGCGTAACCATTTGAGCCAACAACACGCAGATGTTTTGCAACCCGATGATAACGCTAAAGCTGTGGATCACACACAAATGCAGGTTGCATAAATGTTTATTACTTTTGTTAAGTTCAGCTCAGGCAAAAATGTGCACTTTTCTGTACTTTATTTTAGTTTTCATTTTTATTTAATAAAGAATAATGTAATGGTAAAAGAAATTTGGTGTTTTTTCAAAATCAATACAGATAATGCATGCTTTATTGAACACAGATCAGAAGGTATTTGAATGAATTATTCTGCTGTTTCTGATATCAACACACATAACTGAATCGATATCAAAGCAACTGGATCTATATTGAATCGAATCGTGATCGAAAGAATCGAAATTGAATTCAATTGTGAGGTTCTTGACAATACCCAGCCCTAGGGTAAATGGTGCTGCATATATAAATTACATACTGTGTTAAACATGCATGACAGTTAGACTTATGAGACACCACAGAAAGTCTGCTACTTCTGAATCCACATGTGAAAGAGATCAGATTTCAATCACATTGATGCTGCGCTCACACATACAAATACAAAACATGTGTAGTGTCTGGCCTCTCATGAAACTGTTACTCTGTGGGTGTGTTGTGCTGAACATGACATTCAACTGGACAGCTGTTTTTTGACATAGCCGTTGGAATAAACATGAAGAAATTGTTAATTTCTTGCTATTGTCAGGCCTGCTAGCAACCTCCTCAAAATGATAGAAAATAATTGCATAGACAGTAACAAATAGTAAGGGGAGAAAAATGACCGTGCAAGCGTGATTAACTCTTTGAAACCTGAGCAAATTGAATTGTTTTCTTTCAAAAACATGGTAAGAAGTTGACAAGCAGCTCAACAAGAAACTCCCTAAGAATAGCAAGAAATTAATAAAAAGTTACCAGAAAATGACCCAAAGATACCACAAAAAAGCAAAAATGACTTCAACAAAGAGCTAAAAACTTCAATGTATATTTGTCCTGCAATACAATTCAAATATATAATCAAACAAGTAAACAAGCCAACTAAGGACTCCAAGTAAATCTGTGCTAACGTTGCTAATGATGGATTGAAAATGTGCAAAATTTTTTGCTGTCACTAGATATCAAACAGAAGCCAGAGACTATATATTAATTTTTCTGTGAGCTGTAAATTCACTACTTCTTAGCAGAAGGCAGAAGATAACCACGAAAAAAGAAAAGTGAAAAGAACCAAAACAAAAAACCCAAAAGAAAATGATGAATGAATATCAGTCCCTAATTGGCAAGTTAACCAACAGGTCAATGTCCCTAAAACTAAATGTGCACCAACACTGGAGTGATGGATGGACAAATAAGATTATTTTCGTCCTGTTTGCAATGAAAAATGTCCCCCTGCGGGCTCACAGCTCACCTAATTGAATAATTGTTCCGGAGACACTGAGAGGTGTCACGATTCTGCTCTCCTAATTAGAGGGATGACTCATAAGCCAAGGTGACAGTGGTTTGAGTCACACCTCCACACACACACACACACACACACACACACACACACACACACACACACACACACACACACACACACACACACACACACACACAGGAGTCCAGTGGTGAGTTGTAGCTTCATGCTTAATTGGAGGTCTCAAAACTGAGCTGTGTTTTTGTTGTTTAATTGTGGGTGACTCTGCGTCTGTTTTTTTAAGTATCGAGAGCTCATTTGCATCAGCATCAATACCTCCTGCCTGCCTCGACTTGTTTTTTGTCATAACAATAAGACAATTTTTTTATCCCAAAAATCTGTTTTTTCCACAGTAGCTCAGGGTTAATGATGAACTTATTCGTTCAACTCTGAAGCTCTGCTGTGTTTTTACCTCATTCTCCTCACATTACTGCTTACATTACATTACTACTCTCAAATAAAACTCCTTAAATAATGTATTTAATTCATTCATCCTAACTCTCTCTGTTTTAGCTAATATCCTGAGTTTAAAACTGGACTCATTGTCATTATCGAGAGAAAATGAATGGTGAATCAAATCTGACTCCTATTTTCCTCAGATATTTTCAAAATGTCCATAAAACAGAATTGCGAGATGACTGCATTTCCATTGAGTGATTTTATTGACTTCTCTTGCGATGTTGACTTCTGTTGCGATGCCATGCAACTTGCATGGTGATGGATATTCAAAACATCAGCCAGTATATTTCTGTTGCAGCCACCGCACTAGCCATTATTATTTCCAACTAAAGGCAACACAGGCGTGTAATGCGAGTGATAATGGAAAGGCAAGCTCCTTATACGTGGGAGCGACCACGTATGAGGGATTTCTGGGAGGTCACAGTCCACAATTTCACAGTGGAATTGTGGATTCAAAACTTTCGGGTGACCTTTTTCCACTCAAATTTTGAAGAGTTAAGCAATGCAATAACACCTCTTGCAGCTCCTGCTGCATCATGAGGGAGCCAGTTCCTACTGACAAGTGCATAGCCATAGCATCATGTGACCTATAAAAGCTAAAAAAGTTTTTCCATTGCAGTTTTGCCAAATATGGCTTTTTCAAATTGCCTGAAATACTTGATGTAGAAACTTTTCTGTAATAAACTGGAGGTTTTTTTTCAAAACTGACATGCTCTCATTTAGTGTATTTTATATACGCAATTTCAATTTCCGCAGTTTGAGGATTCACGGAAATTTGCCTAGCCTAACTTAAAGGGGAACTTTGCTGACTTTCAACCAGCTTTATGAACAGCGTTTGGCTGTGCTACAAGCGCCCAGAGCTTCCCACCAATGTGCCACAGGAGTTTTCATGCTTCATTATGAAAGGGATTTGTAGAGAAATGACAGAGAGAGCAAAAGGGCCTTGTACCAGATCTGAACACCAGTCACTGCAGTAAGAACTCTGCACCCAACTTGTGAGTTACCAGGACACCCCTTGCCAGCCAACATTGATTACATGTTTTGAGTTACCTGGTGGACTTTTGCCAGGATTTGGGCATATTTGGAACAGAGGGAATGGCTGTATCCAGTTCTGAATTATATCAAACAAATAGGATTTGGCTGTTCAGTATGGATATTAGACTACTTGTTTCTCTCTTTTTCATAAAGACATAAAGAGTTATAACAGGTTTCGTCAGAACATTCAGGGTTACAGCTATGTTCATATTAATAAAAAATAAACACGCTCAGGTGCCCTCCGAGATAATGTGCTTATGCTACGCTAACAACAGATTATGCCAACACTACAGCCAGACACTATCAAAATATAGCCAGAGACTATCACACTACAGCCAGAGACTGTATTGTATTATGCTGCTGTGTGTTGGAAAGTCACTACTTCTAAGCAGAAAGCTAAAAAAAAAAACAAAACATTTTGGAGCCTGACCAAGCAATGCCACTCTCTTCCTCTGAACAGCATCCTTGGTCTCAATCAGACTCCCCCTGGGTTAGGGTCTGCAGCTTCCTGCACCTTAGAGCAGTGTGAGAACAAGGAGCACTCCTGGCAAAAAAAAAAAAAAAAAAAAAACACCTGCGTAACTTAAAGAATTTTGGCTGACTGAGGGGTTTCTGACTCATGATTTAAATCCTCAACTGTCACGGGGCAGCCCAATAAGCCAAACACTGTTCATCTGGACACACTACATACAGCGATGACAAAGAGCTTGTTGTAAAATTGGCAAAGTTTTCCTTTAAGCCCTCTATGACTAAAACACAGCTCTCTCATGCATTTGAATGGAACCAGTCCATCAGCACATTGCAACACAAGAGACTCCAGCAAAACAACAAAGGGCTGTCTGCAAAATATTCAAACCAGAAAAATTCAAACCATCAAACTAACTAACAAACTAACTGCTGTGACGTCATGTCACTGGCAAGTGCTGCACCAGTTCAAAACATGCAAGCACACAGTACTTGTGGATTATTTTGGTAAACAGACTAAAGAGTGTCCACATTACATTGTTGCGTCTTGGCAGCAACCTCTGGAGCTAAAAAACTGAAGCCAACACAAAAGTATCAAAAACTGCAGTTCTTCATATGGAAACTAGAGGCTGGATCCAAAAGTAAACAGACACGCCACTGCTTCTGGCTCTAAAAACACGGATTTGCGATAGCTGAATTGAAATACTTGAGGCTTTAAAACAGGAGTCCACAGACCAATGGGCGACTTTATGGTACCTACGTCCATTATTTGCACAGTCTGTGGTCACGACGCAAGATAAAATAGTTGCAGCAAGTTCTTACTATCGCTTTCATCAATCACTTAAACTGGACAAACTGGTTCAGATTTTAGTTTCTTTGCTGTATCATAAACAGCACACCCCCACTAATGCAACCTGCTGTGATATTTTAATGCAGGGCTCTTTTCAGTCCAACTCCCTGCTCAGTGTGGATGTTCTTTAAAGCAAACTGTTACCAGACTTGTTGTCACACAGTTTGATTAGATCAAGGTTTGTTGGTGGATTCCTTCAAATGGAAAACTGGATCCTGGCATCAACAAACTTTGAAGGGCTTCCGAAAACATTACAGTGTGAGTCTGTAATGAAACACAACACGGCACATCAATGTGTGTTGATGAAATGATACGGCTGATGGCCTGCAGACCAAGGAGGCAATTTAAACAAAAGAGATGGGGGGGGCACAGTGATCAGAAGTTTGTGTGTGAGACTCTCTTTCTTTCTCTCTCTCTCTTTGTATGTGTTTGTGTAACTGCTGACAGTCTGACGCCGCGTCTAAATGCACCCAGGGCGTGATGAGGTCACCACTGTCTGTCTGTAAACACTGTTGGCCCTGTTAGACACACACACACACACACACACACACACACACACACACACACACACACACACACACACACACACACACACACACACACACACACACACACACACACAGATGTCTCCAGTATGGAGACAGTAGCACCTGTGGCCAGCATTAGAGCAGTTTCAGATGGTCGATAACATCTCCCTCTCTCTGTTTGTCTTCCTTCTTTGTTCCACATTAAACCTCCATCTCTCTATCCACTTTCCTTTTCTTCACTCATTGAATTTTCTTCTACCCCCCCTTCCTTTCTTTATCATATTCTCAAGATCAATGACCTTCGCTTCTTTTATTATTCTCTCTTTTCTTCTCTGTTGTGTTTGAGTCTCATTGTTCCCATTTGCATTATCAGTTTTCTACCTCCTCTTCTCTTTCATCTTTCTCTTTTTTTGCCTGAATCTAAAATTACTTTCTCTCTCTCTCTCTCTGTCTCCCCCTATCCATTTGGCTCTCCCCCTTTTCCATCTCTCTTTCTCTTTCCACTTTCCCTCAGTCAATCGATTTCTTCTCATTCCCTCTCTTATCTCTCCCTCCCATCTCACTCTTAGTTTTGTTGTTCATGCTGCCCAAACAATCTACCACTTGGTGTTGTGTTAAGTGCTAAAAGACTTCAATTTAAGTTTTTGCAGAAGATGTTGATGGTTTTATGTATTTTTCTTTCCCTTAAGCTATAATCTGATTGGTCCAGACTGTATGAGGGCTGTGCTGAGGATGGCTCTAACAGAACAGTGAAAGCCCCTTTCCCACTGCACAAAAACTTACTGACTTCTGCGAACATCTGGCTTTTGTATTTAATGGGAAAGGTTGCAATCGGCATTCACTCCTGAGACAAAAGACTCTGCAGTGGTTATGGCCAATTATCAGCTACAGCTCCGATTGGCTTCAACTGGCAGTGATGGAAATACGATAGCCAGGTGAATGCCCCAATGTTAGGTCCTATGTGGTGCAATGGAATGAATTGCCCCCACTAAATGCCATCCATCTCTGTCCAAGCAGCACTCAAACATCTTTCAAAATTTAGTTGGCACAGAATTTGTGAGAGACTGAATAAGTAAAAGATATAAAAAGGAAATAAAGAAATAAAGTAGTAGAGAAGGAAAAGAGAAATGTTTAGATAGCATTTTTCTGGTGACATCAAACTAAAAATACCAGTAAAAAAAAGAAAAGTCTACTGGCAATGGGAGAGCAGTCTATCGCCTATTTTAAATGGGTTTTCCTGCTTTTCAAAGTTTGCATATACATGCTAATTTTGGTGGTAAAGGGTATTACAGCCCTCTGCCTTCTTCATTTTTATATCAATTAGTCATGCCTTTTTAACTTGAGTTCAATTCAAAATGCATGCTTTCACAGAGCATGGCAACCATACTGATTCATTGAGGACAGTGCTTAACAACAGCAAAACTAGGGATGTCCTGATCTGAATTAAAAGATTAGTATCAAGTCAAGCAAGTTTTTTTTGGCTGATTAGCATCTGCTATATTGAGTTTATAGAGCCTGATCTGATTGTTTTATGTCAGCTGTCACACCACTCCACTGTCCGTCTATCCACTCCACTGAGCTCCTGTGTGTAAGAGCAGCAGTTGAACCCTGCCTGGGGCAAAATAACACACTCTATGAACAAAAAGGCAGTATGAGACCATTTATTTTCAGTATTTACAAATGTCATGAGCACTTGTTTCCTTCCAGCTCAGTGTGAGAGTGTCACATTTGCTTGCAGAGTTTACTACAACCTCACTCACCACACCCCTGCAAGTGCAACAAAAACCCCACAAGACACAAGCCAAAAAAAAAAAAACATGACTGGGAAATCTGTCTTCAAAACATCAGTTTATGAACTCTCTCAAATTAAGTGCAGTATAATCTAAGTCTAATTTATTCAGTCGTATGCTCAATACTTCCCAAACACATGCATTTTCACTAAAAGGCCATAGCAATAAAGTCTGGCTATAGAAACGTTATAGCAAGTTTTTGTGTTTGGGAAGTAGCCATAAAACTGGACAAATGAGACTTAATTACACATTACACTGCACGAGTTTGGTGAGAGTTTGCAAACAGATGTTTTGATATAGTTTTTCTGTTGTTAAACATGGTCCCGAAATTAATAAATAAGTTTCACGTTTTTTTGTGGAGTCATGCGAGAAAAACAAAGTTTTCTTCATGAATTCAAGGTAACTATAAATAATTCAAGGTGGTTTATAAAACCACACGTGATGTGAAAACAAAAAGTTGCCTTATTTAATCTTCTACTGTATGTGAATTTACTATCTCTTCTATTTAATAAGTAAAGTTTAATCAGGATGATTATTTAAAGGCCTGTTGTTAAAGAGGTTAAAGGTGCCCAAATTGAATCTAAAATGGACAGTCTGATGATTTCATGACATTGAAAGTATGATTTGAAGAAAAGGAGATATCCCTCTCCCTTTATCATTCTCTTTTCTCTCTCTCATCTTCCTCTCTCTTGCCAAAGTCTCTTCTCGGGTCTGCATCTATCGACCGTTTTTGTAATGGAGTATTGAACATGAATAGATGAAACTTCAATGATCTCAGAGGAAAAATGGGGTTGCTGCAGTGGCAAGAAGAAATATGATACATCAGATAAAATTGGGTTATATTTGTCTGTGTGTGCATCTTTGCACTTCTGTGTACATGATGTGTGTGTCAGATATATTGAGCAGATATGGATGAATAATATGCAAAATGTCTTGATTCCTGTCATATGCAGAGAGCAGCAGTGTTATTATGATCAGCAAAGTTTGCACTGTTACAAAAAATGGCCTATTGGCAAATCCAACAACCAAATTAATCCAAGTATAATATTCACTCTAAAGTCTGGGTTTGTCTCCGCCTACATCTAAAGAAAGTTCCTCCTTGTTGTGGTTAGAAAGAAAGGTTGAGGGTGAGAGGTTTAAACCAAAATGGTAAAATTGAATGTCACAAAACCAAAATGATTTAAAAGACGATAAAACGCTTCATGGAGCTGAGGGGAGCTGCAGAGTCAAGTCATAATTCTCTGTGGGTTTGTCGATGCAAGCATCCCCTCTAACATTTCACATGATCCAGTATTAATGCAGTGGAAACCTCTTAAAGTGATCACAATTACAGTGATCACTATAAGCTTGGGTCGGAATAAATTACGATAGAAAGGTTGTTAAAATGATTTGCTGATGGTTATCAAGCAGTCCACTTACAGTGCTCATTTTTGGTCTTCTTATGTGTAACAACACATGGAAAAAATTTAAAACTACAGTAATTACATTTTATTTTCCCTTTACCACCATAATACAACCTCAATTCCAGAGAAGTTGGGACGCTGTGTAACACATGGCTAAAAACAGAATGCAATATTCATGATTTCCAAAAGCTATTTGGAATGTAAACTCATCAGACCACAGCACACTTTTCCGCTTTGTGTCAGTCCATCTCAGAAGCCCAAAGAATTCACTGGCAATTCTGGATGCTGTTGGCTTTCGCTTTCCATGGCAGTTTTAACTTGCAGTCGTAGATGCATAGATGAAGTGTGTGAACTGAAAATGGTTTTCCAGAGTGATCCCAGGCTTATGTTATAATATCGTTTTACAATGTTGAGTCTGAGGGGTCAAAGGTCACAGGCATTCCATGTTGGTTTTCAGTCCTGTCCCATACATGCAAAGATTTCTCCAGATTTTCCAAATCTTTTGATGATATTATGGATTGTAGATGGCAAACCCCAAAAATTCTTTGCAATTAACTGTCGCCGAAAGAGTTTCTCACAAGGTGACCATACTTGCTTGTGAATAACTTTTGAGACTTTTGAGAATGCCTCTTTCATACCAGTCAAACTTTAATCTGTCACCAATTAACCCATTCACCTTTGAGATGTTCCAAACAGGTGGGGTTTTTTTTAGCTTTTCACATCTTTCCTTCTTTAGTTTTTTTTGTTTTGCATCTGTCCCAACTTTTTTCTTGACAAGTTCCAAGCATCAAATTCAAAATAAGTGCATATTTTACAAAAAAAACGATAAATTTGATCAATTTAAACATTAAATATGTATACCTGTCCGATTTTAAATTGAATATAGGTCAAAAAAGGTTTGTGAATCATTGCATTTCATTACTTTTTACATTTCACACAGCTTACCAACTTTTCTGGAATTGGGGTTGTACTTTGTTTGCCTGACGGTAACCTGTTTGCTTCCTGCAGCAACCTGAGGCTGCCGCTTGAAATGAAGAAGACAAGGAGAAGACAGTAATTTTCTCTCAATATAAAACAGTCTCCTTAAAGTTAATGACTGCTAGTCGTGGCTGCTCGTGATGGAGACAGGAAAAAAAAGCGTACCATCCTTGTAAGATGTATTGATGATACCAGT